>NC_090752.1:45397223-45399723 GCF_036898095.1 Palaemon carinicauda
TTGGCCAGCTTCGTAAGAATATATATATATATATATATATATATATATATATATATATATATATATATATATATATTTACATATATATACATATATACTGTATATGTATATATATATATATATATATATATATATATATATATATATATATATATATATACATAATTAGTATACAGCAGGATGAAGGCCCCATACATGTCCTTCCACTCCGGTCTGTTTATGGTCTTTCTATTCCTGTCTATACCTCTCAGCGTATATATATATATATATATATATATATATATATATATATATATATATTTATATTTATATATATACATATATATATATGTGTGTGTGTGTGTGTGTGTGGCAATCATATAGCCATTGATATGAAATGTTTGCCTATGCAGTAAAGTAAAAACGGATGTCCATAGACATGGTGTTGAGTTTCATGCTTGCGGGTTAAAGGATAAAGGTATCGTGGTTTCAATTCCAATTTCATCCGCAGAGATGCTCGCCAAAACGTCAGTCGACAAAGCTCAACCACCCACCGTGGCGGCCAACCACAGCCGTAACCTTCACAGCAAACAGCTTAATCTCACAGATGTAGACTCAAGAAAGGACTCGTTCTCTTGCACATGCGAATGCAAAGCTAACACGTTCACTGTACAATTATTCTAGGGCGTACATTTTTTTCTCGTTCATCTATTCTTTTATCGTGTACGCTTTTAAAGGCATATATCCAGTGCTATTCTTATATATTTTGCTATGATTTTCCTTTTCACCAATGCGTATTCTATAGTGTTCGATGTTCTGTCTGGTGGAATCCTAATTTAAAAATTTGAGCCCACTGGGGGACTTTCTGAACTTCCCTTTTCCATCCCAGTCCTGTCAGATCTCTGATCTGGGAAGAGTTATCTTTGAAAATTATTGGAGTTTCTCTAAATCGCCCGGAATTAAGATTGAAAACGTGGATTAAGATAATGAGGGCAAGGCCCGTATGACACCTCACAGAATGTGGAAGACGGAAGACTCGAGACAGTTCGAGTAACATTTGGCGAGGAATAAATTTCTGGGAGATTAGGGCAGTGAACGAGACCAATCAATAATTCCTCTTCACTCTGACAGGTAAAGAATCTAGGTTAAGTACCCGTGCAAGTACTTGCTTAGTAAAGAGAATGCTGAAAAGGCGTGATGATATTGATTACCATACAATGTTTCCTTCGGTCGCATTACAGTCGACGCTTTCCGTGTTCGTATATCACTCGTTTGTGTTCACAAGTCAATTGCAAGCATTTGAGCCTGCTAAAGTAATCAAACTGCACTCATGCCATGATTACTAATGCTTGATGGAGCCCTGCATATCAGTTACATTTAATGGTTTGGTGACACAATTCTGACCCATTGTGGGTTGCAAGTTTCATCAACGTTCTTTCTTATGCGAATCTATCATTTCCTTAGCGTTTAACCGCGGCCACCGTTAAACCCTTTCGTACCTGGACCAGATTAAGATAGTAAGTTTATTATTATTATTATTATTATTATTATTATTATTATTATTATTATTATTATTATTATTATTATTATTATTATTATTATTATTATTATTATCTAAGCTACAGCCCTACTTGGAAAGGCAGGAAGCTATAATCCCAAGGGCTCCAACAGGGAAAATAGCCCAGTCAGGAAAGGAAATAGAATAGTATGCCCAAGTGTAGTCATCGGCCTCTGCATTTACCAAAACAAAGAGAATTACATCTTCAGTACAGAAGGTTTGTAAATTGGGAGGTGATTGAAATGTATTGATCCGGAAGTAAATATGATGACTAATGACATATCGCTGCCAGTCCTTCGAGAACAGATATATTCTTGGATAATGCTGATAGCTAAAATTGTTTCTCTTTTCATTTTCTCCATAATATTTTGTCTAGATTGTTGGGAAAATTATTCGATATAGCTCTTACAATATAGCTCTTAATATCATAGAGAGATGAATATAATAACTTCGTTACATTAACAAGAAAAAATGAATTAAAACGCTCCTTTAGTTCAGCTAGGATAAGAGTCAGTATAGGTATACTAGAAAGCTGGCCAAGGCACAAGCCACCCGTTGAGATACTACCGCTAGAGTTACTGGATCCTTTGACTGGCCTGATAGTAATACATTGAATCCCACTCTCGTTACGGCTTGTCTTTACCTACTCGGAATAGTCTGGTCTATTCTTACCACATTCTCCTCTGTCCTCATACACCTGACAACACTAGGATAAATAAAAAATTCTTCTTCACTCACGAGGTCAACTTCTGTACTGTAATTGTTCAGTGGCTACTGTCCTCTTGGTAAGGCTAAAAGATAACGTATTAACTATGGTAAGCAGCTCTTCTAGGAGGACACTCCAACATCAAACCATTGTTCTCTAGACTTGGGTAGTGCCATAGCTTCTGTACCATGGTCTTCCACTGTCTTGGGTTAGAGTTCTCTTGCTTGAGAAAGCACTCAAGTACACTATTCTGTTTC
>NC_090752.1:45404723-45407223 GCF_036898095.1 Palaemon carinicauda
GGCTCAAGATAAATAGAAGAAAGACAGAGATGGTGAGAATGGAGTATGCAATGGAAGATAAAATATCATTGGAAGGAGAAAGGATTAATAAGGTAGAATCATTTAAGTATTTAGGAACTATGATCTTTAATACAGGGTCTTTAGAATTAGAGTTTAGTGAAAGACTGAAAAAGCGAATCAGACAATGGCTAGGTTAAGTAAAATTTAGAAATTGAATGGCCTGAAATTACTTATAAAAATCAGGCTATATATCAGGTTAGTGAGATCGGTGTTACTACTGTATATGAACATGAGTCATGGTACGACAATGAAACAATCTCCAATAAATTTAGTAGATTTGAGAACAAAGCCCTCAGAAGAATATTGGGAGTTGAATGGCAGGACAGGATTAGAAAAGAAACTATAAGTGAGATTACTCGAGTGCCATATGTGGATGAGATCATGATGACGGGTAGATGGAGAAGCTTTGGGCATGCTCTTCGCACTCCGCAGGAGATTAGTTCACCAAACGTTCAGCTGAGCTCCACAAGGTACTATAAGAGTTGGAAGACCCACCTCTACATGGCTGAGGACTATGAAGCGCGAAGTATGAGATGATGAATGGAGAAGTATTGAATTAAAAGCTCGAAATAGAGACGACTGGCGAAATCTAACCGACGCCCTTTGCGTCAACAGGCATAATAGGAGATAATGATGATAGTCCCTGATAGATTTAAGATCTTCCCGGAATGTACCATCCTGTTCGTAATGCTAGGGATGCAGTTAATTCTAATAGTCATGCCTTCTCCATCATAATGCTCAATACTACACAGTATTCTAGAAGTTTTATTCCAGCTATTAACAAATTGAGGAATGTTCTTAATCAGGCAGTAGAATCGGTTCACACTTGCCGCGAATGTTTTTATGTTGAACAGGCTGACATATTCATAGTTTATATATATATGGTAGATCTATTCTAACGTTGCATTAATTATTCATTACTTTTCGTGTAATTTATTTATTTTCTTATTTCTTTTCCTCACTAGGCTATTGTTCCCTATTGGAGCCCTTTAGCTTATAGCATCCTGCTTTTACAACTAGGGTTGTAGCTTAGCTACTAATAACAACAAAAACAATAATAATAATAATAATAATAATAATAATAATAATAATAATAATAATAATAATAATAAAAGTTGCAACGAAATTGAACCCAACGTGGAGGACTTCATTTGTCTACACCTTTAACATTGATCAAGAATTGTCTTGGATAAAGTCAGCTGTTTTTAAGACAACTAGAGACAAGTAAATATACTGTAATGACTTTCACCTTCCGTCAACTTCCCTCAAGAACATTTACACGGACATTTCCCCTGCGCAGTTTGTTCTCTCTACTTCACTTTCCGCCTGCACCACGCAATCCCACCCCCATCCCCAGTCTCTCTCTCTCTCTCTCTCTCTCTCTCTCTCTCTCTCTCTCTCTCTCTCTCTCTCTCTCTCTCTCTCTCTCTCTTTGTCCGTCCTCGCCATCCTAGAACTGGAAGAGTTCTTGACATATCCAGGGAAAAGCTACGTTGTGGTCAGACACCACGGAATGAGGAAACCAACGAGACTGGAGTAACCTTTTTTTTTTTTTTCCAGAAATTCGAAAACGTCTGACTGAAGTAGTATCGATTTTTTTTCAATTCTTAAGAACAAGAATCAATCCGAATGTCAACTAACTAAAGCCACGGAATGAGATACTCTACTTAGTAGTCTACTGGATATATTCCATGTCCATATTGCATTATTGTTGTTTTATTTCAAAACGTGTACGCGCCCCGTCAAGAATGATAGCTAAATATTTACATAGACAAGTACACACAGATTCAACCCTTCCAAAACACTCCCCCTTTCCTAATTACAACCCTTCTCACCGGGGTATGGCTACTCCTTCTACCACGCACACAAGGGACAGGGAGAAACCGAGTAGTTATACGGCTGGCAATGCCGCTGAGTACAACAGGAAAGACATACAGGCATATATATATATATATATATATATATATATATATATATATATATAAAGAAATGAACATGGGGAGGACATATGATGAGAATGACTGATAATAGATGGACATTAAGGATAACAGAACGGATCGCTTGAGATTGCAAAAGAAGCAGGGGGAGGGAGAGAAGACGGTGGATTGACGAACTAAGAAAGTTTGCGGGTGTGGACTGGCATAGAAAAAGCATAGACAGACGCAAGCAGACGAACATGTCTGAGGCATTTGTTCTGCAGTGGACTAGTAACAGCTGATAATAATAATGAGATTATATATATATATATATATATATATATATATATATATATATATATATATATATATATATATATACATATATAGCGAGACACTTGCTCTTTATTATATTGTATACGGGAGATGTTACAAGCAGGCCTTGCTCCGCATAAAACCGTTAGCCATACTCCAACCTATTGAACGAACACCTAAGACGGTGCCATTGTGGCAAACTGCACCCA
>NC_090752.1:45414723-45432223 GCF_036898095.1 Palaemon carinicauda
ATTCTGACCATCCTTTGTATTCGGATATTCCAGGACAGTACCATCCTGCACGTTATTCTATAACTTTTATGTATGCAGTTAGTTCCAACAGTCTTGCCTTCTCCATCATATGGCTCAATACTAAACAGTAATCTAAAATTTTATTCCACCTGTGACCATATTCTGGCGTGATCTTCCTAATCGCGGTTGAATCGATGAACTTCAAAAGTTCTAACTTGCATCGAATGTTTTTATGATGAACAGGCTGACATGAGTCTCTCTTCATAGTTTATATATGACAGATAAATTTTAATGTTTTTTTCTGATCTTATAACATTCTATATTCTTTATTTATTACGTTTCATAAAGTTTACTTATTTTCGGATTTCTTTTCCTCACAGGGCTATTTCTCCCTGTTGAAGTCTTTTGGGTTGTAGCATCTACACTAGCTAGGTTCAAAACAATATCGTTGCTTGATATTCAAGAAAATGAAAAATCTAATATGAAAGTAGTCCGAATATGTGAATGTGTGTGTCTCCCCTAATACTTAAGGCACAATGTTTCCCCAGGACACGAGACCGAAATTAAAAAAAAAAAAAGAAAAAAAAAAAAAAAAAAAAAAAAAAAGATAAGCATGGGATGGAGAGCTTTTGGTAAACAAAGTCAGATTATGAAAATCAAAATGCCACTTTCTCTAAAACGAAAACTATTTAATCAGATGGTTCTACCAGTATTAATGTATGCATCATAAAATAGGAGCCTTACGAAAGCCTTAGAACATAAACTAGTTAAAACCCAACAAGTTATGGAAAGAATAATGATGGGAATAACACTAAGAGACGAAAAAAGAGCAACATGGATACGAGAGAAAACTAAAGTAGAGGATATAATAACAATATGTAAGAAATACATGGGCAGTACATATGAGAATGAAAGATAATATATGGACATTAGGAATAACAGAACGGGTACCTAGAGATTGCCAACGAAGCAAGGGAACGAAAGGAAGACGATGGATTGACGAGCTAAGAAAATTAGCAGGTATAGACTGGTAGAGAAAAGCCATAAATAGACGCAAGTAGGACATTTCTGAGACATTTAGACATTTGTCCTGCAGTGGACTACCTACGGCTGATGATATATATATATATATATATATATATATATATATATATATATATATATATATATATATATATATATATATACAGTATATATATATATATATATATATATATATATATATATATATATATATATATTTACATATATATATATATATATATATATATATATATATATATATATATATATATATGTATATATGTGTGTGTGTGTATAAGTACATTCAGATTCTAAAGAAGAAAAGTCGTTGTTAGAAACAAGATCATGACTAAAATGGAGAAGCGTCCTTTGCAAGAACTGGATGGACATGTTCACACTCAAGGCGAGCGATAGATATCAACTGGTAGAATAAGAGCAAAAATGAGGAAACTCAGACGAATGATCAATCTGTTAAAGAAACGTGAGAAAACACTTTATGATTAAGTCTTTATTTCTTGAGCCTAAAGTCTACATTTTCTCCTGAAATTTTGCACGACATTGTTGAAGTCTGTGGTTTACAAAACTATCCATCATTCTTTCTCTGTGACAACTTACTGATCTTTGTAGTCTCTTCTACTTTATATTATTATTATTATTATTATCATTATTATCATTGTTGTTGTTATTTGCTAGGCTACAACCCTAGTTCGAAAAGCAGGATGCTTTAAGCCCGAGGACTCCAACAGGGAAAATAGCCCAGTGAGAAAAGGAAACAAGGAAACTACGAGAAGCAATTAACAATTAAAATAAAATATCTTAAGAAGAGTTAAAACATTAAAATAAATCTTTTATATATAAACTATAACAAATTTAAGGAAGAGGAAGAGAAATATGCTTGAATAATGTGCCCGAGTGTACCCTCAACCAAGAGAACTCTACCCCAAGACAGTGAAAGACCATGATACAGAGGCTATGGGACTATCCAAGACAAGAGAACAATGGTTTGATTTTGGAGTGTCCTTTTCCTAGAAGAGTTGCTTACCACAGCTAAATAGTCTCTTCTACTCTTACCAAGAGGAAAGTAGCCACTGAAAAATTACATTGCAATGGTAAACCCCTTGAGCGAGGAAGAATTGTTTGGTGATCTCAATGTTGTCAAGTGTATGAGGACAGAGGAGAATATGTAAAGAATAGGTGAGACTATTTGGAATATGTGTGGGCAAAAAGAAAGAGCCGTAACCTGACAGAAGGATCCAATGTAGTACTGTCTGGCCAGTCAAAGGACCCGATAACTCTGGTGTTCTGACCAACCTACTACCTATATTCTCCTAATATGATGGCGCAAAGAGGTTAGAAAGTTTGTAGTTTTATTCTTTGTCATCATAGATCTTGCCAAGTAACGAACCTTGACATATAACAGATATTGTTAATATTCTACAACAAAAATCTATAAGTTAGTTTTCAATGAAAATAAATTAACAGAGGAAGCTTTCTCGAAGAATCGTCATACAACTGAATCATTTTAACAAAACCAACCAAGAAAGATTTATGAAAAGAATACCAGGGACACGTAAAATGGCCTAAGTGTCTAAAATTATACCTTACAACGACCGCCATTGTTGAATGAAAGAAAACCACCACTTTTGATTTTTTTTAGATACCGATCCTTTGATATTTCAACATGCTATCGAAAAACATGAGTCAGGTAAACATATCTTCATGGTTTATTTATCAAGGGTTCCCTCCCGGGAAATAGAAAAAAACTAGTTTATGATTTGTCTAGATCCAACTCTATCCAATGATTCGTGGAGTTGAAATATATGGTCTCATACGCCCCGATGACAATAAACTTTATGCACTAAGGTGGGCTAAGGTATTCGGGTTAACAACCCTGTTATTTTACAACAAGAGAGCGAACGACTGCAAAAAATTTAATAAATAAATAAATAAATAAATAAAAATCCTCATTAGCATTTGTACGGACTCATTTTCAAGGCCAGCAGATACGTCGATACTAAAATATACAATTAAGTGATTACCAAACCTTATAGGCATAGACTAACAATCTGAGACAGACAGGCGTACGCTAACAGCCACAAACTATAAGAATTGTAAAGTCTCGTAAGGCTGCAAAATATTCTGGACATTTTACTAACCGTCAAGTAGGCATATGTAAACACAAAGGTATTTAATGTTAATGGTTAGCAAAGGAGCCTTTGACAAGGTACTGAAGGGCAGGGGCGTCCTTTTTCAGGGTCCAATGATTTCCTCACAAGTAGGACTTGAAATGTGAGCGAGTACAATAAGGGGTGTAGTTGAAACTGTGGAAGACCAATTGAGTGCTGAGCAACGATATTTTAATATGTGAATGAAGTAGTAATACAGTACATAAATATAATAGAAAAACATTACCGTTTTATTGAAAAATAAAAATAACTAATTCTCATTCCGCACAAATACTTTTTTCACTCTTAAGAACTATATAAGTTTTGGAATCATTATTTTACTCAATTATCAATATTTTTCTTTAGCAAAGATGTGCTTTATTCTAAATTTTTATACTGAACTAAATAATAAAGTAAACGTCAAATTAGTCAAAAGAACATAGGCCTACTTCTATGAAATACTACCGCGCAATAAAACTAGTTCTTGCCAGTCATTTCAGTATATTTTTTTAGGTTTATCATTGCAGTGTATTTAGGGAAAAAAAATAATCAAATGATAATATAAAACAAGGTTTCCCAGGTAGCCTCCACACCAAAACACCAACATTACCTCCGTGGTTAAAACCAGTTTTATCAGTTTAAAACTAGTCTCTCTCTCTCTCTCTCTCTCTCTCTCTCTCTCTCTCTCTCTCTCTCTCTCTCCCCTGGCCTTTTTTCAACTTCTCTTCAGCCAATGAAGAATAACAACGCCAGCCCGACCTTGGAGTTTACCTAGACAAGTGCCTGCTACATTCTCGACTGCATGGAATTGCAGGGGAAACTCCCAATGGTTTCTCTTTAATAGGTCTAAATATATCGATGAGAGATGGGATGAAGAATTCTTAATGTATAAATTATTTTTTCAACAAGGTGTCGACTAATGAGTTAGATTCTCCTTCACTCAAGAGGTTAACTACTGCACTGTAATTGTTGTTGCTATTTCCTTTTGGTAATGGTAGAAGAGGCTCTTTAGCTATGGTAAGCAGCTTTCTATGAGGACACTCCAAAATTAACCCATTGTTCTGCAGTCTTGGGTAGTGCCACAGCCGCTGTACCATGGTCTTCCACTGTCTTGGGTTCTCTTGCTTGAGGGTACACTCAGGTACACTATTTTTTCTTATTTACTTTCCCTTGATTTTTTAGTTTTTATAGTTTATACATGAAAGATACAATTTACTGCTCTTACTGTTCTTAAAATATATTAATTATTCAATACTTCTCTTGTTTATTTATTTCCTTGTTTCCTTTCCTCACTGGGTTATTTTTCCGTGTTGGATCCCTTTGGCTTAGAGCATCCTACTTTTCCAATTAGCGTTGTGCTTGTAATAATAATAATAATAATAATAATAATAATAATAATAATAATAATAACACGGTCAATATAGGTACCATACACTGTACATGGTCTACATACGTACTGTTTACTGTATATGGTCCATATAAGTACCCTTTACTATTTATTGTCTATATAAGTACCATTTACTGTACATGGTCTATATGAGTACGGTTTACTATACATGGTCAAATAAGTACTGTTTACTGTATATGATTTCACATAATTTTAGTGTGTATCCTGTTACCTGGAGTAAGCTGTTCTCCCCCTTACGATATCAAACAACTGACTAACAACTAAGTACTAATATACTGTTTAGGTCCACCAAAGTCTATGTATTTCTCGGAAAATGGACCCAAGTTGCTTCCCTTTCGTAGGATCGGTCTAGAGTACTTAGTTAAGTGATTCAAGATTGAAACTTATTTCATTTTATTTCAGGTGGACTATTATTTTACCATACCCTTTTTTTATTGATATTTCCTTTAATCATTGATATGATATAATTAACCTCCCAGTTTTTAGATTTATCTTTACCTCTACATCGCCAGGCCAGTTTTGCTAATGTGGTGGAGCTGAGGTACATATTCTTTCTTCTAACTTTTTTCGTGCTGGGCCATTAAGTAATTAAGGGTTTCTCTCGAGTTCCTTTGCACAATGCCAATAGGAATATTATCTCTCTCTCTCTCTCTCTCTCTCTCTCTCTCTCTCTCTCTCTCTCTCTCAATTAAGTAAATAGGACAATATCATTATCTAATAATGAATCGGAATTGAAATTCTTTATTATTGCCACACTCGGGTTCCTTAACGTCTACAAAAGGCTCCTCCAACTTAGATTTCAACAACTGTTTTTAATCCATATTCTATAGTACCATATTAATATATCAAATTAAATTTATGATAATAAATAACTATATTAGATTGAAAACGATTTTATCTTCAGAAGTTCTATCTTGCTGCAAATGTTTTTTTATGTTGAACAGGTCTTCTTTAAACGTTTTACTATAAACGACTTAACTATTTAACGTTTCATTTCCTTACTGGGCTATTTTCCCTGTAGATCCCTTGGACTTATAGCATACTGCTTTTCCAACTAGGATAGTAGCTTAGATAATAATAATAATAATAATAATAATAATAATAATAATAATAATAATAATAATAAATCATTTGTATTTCAAGCTTGATGGAAATACAGTAAAACCATATAATGAACTAGCACACTATTCGAAAGAAAACCCGTCGGCCTATTTCAACTAATTTAAATCCCGAACAAAACTTTCTAACCTAACGTAGGATGGTGGGCTGTACCCGACCGGGGGACTTCGCCCCCTCTGAACCTCCTACCCTGACCTGTCCCTGAGAACCAGTCATCACAATTATCACATAGCATTTTACCGTCTAAGCGTATGCAACTATTCAGTTTTATAGGAAGGTGGAATACTTCATGCAACTGTTAATTACCTTATTCTGTCAATTATTTTTTTTGTGGGGGGGGGATCGTGACATTATATGCATAATTATATACATATAACTAATTAATCATTATACTTCCATGATAACTAGCATATGTCAATAGTAATTATCAGAAGTTAGTACTATCATACAATATAGTTTCACGAATCTCTCTCTCTCTCTCTCTCTCTCTCTCTCTCTCTCTCTCGAGAGAGAGAGAGAGAGAGAGAGAGAGAGAGAGAGAGAGAAGGAGATTAAAGGCTGATTCCTTTAATATCATTTATTGCAAATGAGAGGTGCCACTTAAATCTTAATGTGTTTGTGAAAAATCACTTTATTTAGCACTGTATATAATAGTGAAGGAACTTCCTTGTATTTAAGTATTCCCATCATGTGAATTTTCTTTTAACTTAATGTAAAATGACATTAACAATTACAGAAAAAAAAAAACTAAACCAACGATCACATAAAAAGCCCACTGCTCATACTCGAGGGCAACGCAATAATATCGAGCGGAATTCAATTGCGCCCGATCCGGCTTTCACTGGTTCGTGCAAGAAGAATCAGTTTTCTCTACAACTCCATTTTCTATGCACATTTTCACTCGGAGACAACGAATTACTATTATCTCATCAAAAATCGTAGATCCTCATATTCCGCAGAAACGAGAATCATGAAACTGTCACGTACAGTCACGGTTGACTCATGCAGTAAATTTGCAGCGTTTTTTTTTTCTCTCTTTTTTTTCCTTTTTTTAGGATAATCTTGGGGACATGAGAACTCCTAAAGGCTCCAAACCGTCAACAGATTAACTCTACTCCAATGGTGAGCAACTTTTAAAAATCGTGTTTCCTTGTAATTAACTTTTATCTTAATAAAACCCTTACACTCCCATCTTGTTTATTGAAAAAAAAAATATGTGAATTAAGACTCACTTTAGCTTTGCGCTTTGCTTCAGCCTAATGCTAATAACTTTCTCCCATATTATTAGAGTTTGTGATAAAATAAGGCTACACAATTCTGATACACAACATTAATTCCGTCCTAGGAAGATCTTCAAAGCACTCGTGCTAGATGAATTTTCTACTTTGCAAGTTTGCTCAGAGCATCTTTTAACTCCTCAATTCCAGTAAATGTGGAACTTGAAACAGATGGGCAGGTCAAGATCAAATATTGTAGTGTTTATACGGATAGAAAATTATCATAGGTCTATACTCAGGAACCGCACCTGTCTGGTGCAGTAGCTCGATTCATTCTTTTGTTCCCGTTGCATGCGCTATGTGGTCATTGTTCTCCAATAAGCCCCTCGTGTTCTGTCTGTGGCGACATTTCCGCCCTTGAAGAGAAAAGTATTGTTCTCGTATGCGAAGATGTCCTTTCACTTTTTGCCTTGGTGGAGTCGAGTCAAATCATCGAAAAAATAAAACTTCGGTTTTATTTTTGTATGGTAGTTTCTAAACACTTCATGAAAGATATACCATAGCTTGAAAATTGGATGAGTCTACATGTAGGAAATTTAGATAATTTGTATATTTCTTGAATAATCTTTCTTTCAGTAGGACTCAAATCACAGATGCGTTCGCGCCATTCTTTTATCCAAATGAGTGTCTGTAGTCGAGGAAGAATGCGCCCATGTATAGCATTTATATTAAGAGTAAAGTTTCACTGAAAAAAAAATGGATATCGTTGTAAATTCCATTTGTTTCCTTTACTGAAAAGGTTGACAGTTTTATACAAAGAAAGTTTTCCATACTGTATAAATTTTACATTAGTTATACATATATATTCTATCAATTACAGTATAAGTCTAATTCATATACATGTTTGTTACATTTTCATATCCTGAGAACATTATTCAGTAATTTTATAAACTACGTTAATATTACTAACATTTTTAAATAGGTTGGAGTGGAGACTTGCTGACATTGGCACTCGAGTGTTGTCATTAATATATAGGCCTATTTGTTGTTAACATTTTAAATTTTATATAATGCAATTTTATTCCTTGCCGTCAACTACGCTCATCGACAAGTACCTCCTGAAGATATTTCTTTCTTTCTTTCAGAGAGAGAGAGAGAGAGAGAGAGAGAGAGAGAGAGAGAGAGAGACTATGGCTGTGGACTGTTTCAAGAACAAGAGTCTGTGCTGGTACAAGGGAGGATTAATCTAAAACTACAAATAATGCACCACTAACATGGCCAAGAAAAGTTGTATGCAATATAACTCTAAAGACATCATGATACTTGTATGATGATTTTTAGTAACAAAGATAACAAAAAGAGGTGAACAAGTATATCTAATACCATAAAAAATGGGCTTTATTATCAACCCGTGAAATGAAAGCCGCTAAATAATTTCTGTTCAGCTTTTTAATACACAAAAATGTCTTTAAAATTTTATAATCTGACGTCTGTTGTAAACGACCGTAATGATGGGCTTGCTTACTCAGAGGAAGCAAACTTGCAGTTGCATCCGACAGAATGGCAACAGCAGATGGCCCGCCAAAATAGGGTAAATTTCGGTTTTCAACACCTGGTTTTAATATGACCTTTCGAAAATACAGAGCACAAGAACCAAGGTCTCTACTCTATTGAGTATATTCTCGAGACCTTGACAAGAACCATACAGTTCCCGATTAACCTAGACCTAGACTTATCCTCACCACCTTGCATTTTTCGCCGGGGTATATAACTTGATTATATAGATCAATGTTATGTCGATGGGAGTCGGTACAGAGGGAGTTTTATTGCACAACTACCTTTAGGAAATGACGCATCACCTCAAGATGAGTCATCTTTTGTTAGGGGTGGGAGGCGGGACTCTATGTAGCCCGGTGTGGGTCTTGATGTAGCCAAAGCGGCTGTCGCAGGTTTTGCGGTAAAGATTAAATTCAAGGACATTGCGTTTGATCCAGAGGAATGTTGGTAAAACATACGCTAACCGTGAACCACGTTTCTTCGTTCAAGATGATTGCGCTTTCGTACAGAATGATCGAGAAATTGTCTGTCGTTCTTTAATTACAAGGAACTCCTCCAGATTCTGGGAAGGGTTTCCTGAGAGCAAAAAGCCAGCGCTGGGATCCTTTAACTAATTTTAGTAGCAGCTTATACATTTGCTAGTCTTCTCGCCTGATTTTGTTGCGTGTATGAAAGACCAACCCTTTTTCCGTACGAAATAGCCTCCAAAGAAGTTAATCCTATTCAAGTGCTTATATACCGGAAATATATAATACCATTGTTATTATCATTACCTACTAATCTGCCTCGTCTGGGATAACAGAAAAGGCTGTCATATTTTGAAGCTCGAACATTTATAACTTCTAGTAACCTATTTCCATATCATATAAGAAAGGGATCAATGCAAAACTTACAACTTGCAAATTCGTTAGCTTCACCCAAGTTTTATTCTTTACGAAAATAAAACCCTATCAGATCCACCAGCTGTTTATGCTGTAGAACGTCACCATATATATATATATATATATATATATCTGATTATGAGCACTTTTCTCTTTTTAAGTTTTTAATTAAAGGATTTTAATAAGCGCAGGCTTAGTAGATAATATTTAAATATCTATGCATCATAGGTTTTAATTTCTAACTTATTTTTTATTAATAAGATGTAGTAATATATATATTATATATATTACTACATCTTATTAATAAAAAATAAGTTAGAAATTAAAACCTATGATGCATAGATATTTAAATATTATCTACTAAGCCTGCGCTTATTAAAAACCTTTAATTAAAAACTTAAAAAGAGAAAAGTGCTCATAATCAGATGTCATGTCAGAAAAACTTTCTGACCACAACATAATTCGCTGTCCAAACTCGCTGCATTTGGTAATGGTTTCGTAAGGTGAGCACATTAAAAAGCCATGCGTCAATTCTGTATGCCCAATACGGGTTACTATGAAAAGGAGACAAAGACAGAAATTGATTGTTGAAAGTTTTCGAGGAAGTAGTGAAACTTACAAGGTAGAGCATGCTAATTACTCTAGTATTGATAGTGAGGTCAAAAGAAAAGCCAGTACTGACAGGAGAGAATATTTAGACAGTAAAGGAAATGAGGCTGACTATGCTATGAATTCAGGAACTGGCTATGGTGTAAGAATTGTTCGTAAAATTACTAATGAAATCTCGGCTGGGGAGAAGAAGAAGAAGCATATAGCCATCAAAAAGAGAGATGGCTCTGTTATAGCATCGGAAGATGAAAAAAGATAATGTTGGATGGAACACTTTAGTGAGGTTATGAATAGGAGATATGAAGGGAATAATTTGATTGATATACCTGAAACTGATGAAGACCTTGATGTGCCCATGAATGAATTCAGTGTTTGAATTCGAAGCTATCCTAAAAATAAAAAATAAAGAGATGGAAAGCCCCTGGATACGATGGAATAACTGCCGAGATGATACTGGCCGAAAATGAAGTGACTCCCAGAATACTTACAAGATTATTTTGCAGAATGTGGCATGAAGAGGCAAAACCTGATGAATGGGAGTTAGGAGTGTTGGTGATAATAGCGAAAAAAGGAGACCTGACTGATTGCAATAATTACAAACATATAACACTTATATCAGTTGTTATGAAAATATATATAGCATGCTTATTCTTAAGAGACTGGAGAGTAAGATTGATGAAAAGCTGAGAGATGAACAAGCAGGATTTAGAAAACGTACAGTAGAAGATGCACTGACCGAATTTTAATATTGAGACTAGTTATACAGCAATGCATAGAATATAGAAATCCATTTTCATGGCATTTGTGGACTATGAAAAAAGCCTTTAATAGCATGCACCAACTGATTTTGTGGAGAGTCCTGCGTTATTATGGAATTCCTCCTAAATATGTAAATTTGATTAAGTCTGTTCATGAGAATAGCAAGAGCAAAGATAATGTTAATGGAGTCTTATCAAATGAATTTCCAGTGAACTGCGGAGTACTCCAAGGGAATTTGTTGTCAACTATGTTGTTTATCCTCATGGATTTTGTAATGCGTAGAACAGTCAGAGATGGTGGAGAAGGATTGGAGTGGATTGGTGATAGGAATTTAGCAGACCTAGAGTATGCTGATGATGCGCTCTTTTTTAGCAGAACACCACAGGATTTGCAATGCTTGCTTACCAGAATGCGTGAAATATCACTCGAGGTTGGACTGAGGATAAGTAGAAGAAAGACAGAGATGATGTTAACAGAGTATGCAATGGAAGATGAAATATCATTGGAAGGAGAAAAGATTAAAAAGGAAGAATCATTCAAATATTTAGGAACTATAATCTCCAATACAGGGCCTTTAGAATTAGAGTTTAGTGAAAGATTGAAAAAAGCAAATCAGACAATGGCTAGGTTAAGTAAAATTTGGAAATCAAATCGCATAAAAATACATATAAAAATCAGACTATATATCAGTTTAGTGAGACCGGTGTTACTGTATGGACATGAGTCATGTTATGACAATGAAACAATCTCCAATAGATTTAGTAGATTTGAGAACAAACCCTCAGAAGGATATTGGAAGTTAAAGGACAGGACAGGATTAGAATTGAAACTATAAGTTAAATTACTCGAGTGCCATATGTGGATGAGGAGTAGATAGAGATGGTTTAGGCATGCTCTTTGCACTCCCCAAGAGAGATTAGTTCAGCTGTGCTCCACAAGCCACTAGAATAGTTGGAAGACCCAGGCTTACATGGCTGAGGACTATGAATTAAAAGCTCAAGATAGAGACGAATGGCGAAATCTAACCGAGGCCTTGATGATGAATACGGAATCCTGCTAAAATTGCCTTCTTCCTTCTATCCTACTGCCATGATGATTCCCATGAAGAAACTATTGTTTTTATTTGCTTTAATTTGTTACCTTATATTTATCATCCCAGATCGTTTGCTATTTTGCTACTATGAAATGTTTCATGATGATTAAATGATCCTTAACGGGTAGTTTAATATCTTTCGTGGTAAATCTATTACTGATTTAACTGTAGCATCGGACTTTCCACTAACAACAACCCCAATATGGGCGGGATTCAAACATATTTTAACATTAAGAGATTCTATGGCACTTCTTGAATCAGTTTAGATGACAAACTAATGATGCAACTTATCTTCTATTATTTTAATAACATCAACTGCTAATAAAATTACGTTTAGTTTACATGCGAATACTGATGCTTCACTAGGTAGTGACACCGGACATCTTTAGTCTGAGGACACTGCAGAACAGCTAGCACCTAGAGAAGTCTTAGAACCACCAGTGTATACAGCATAATGAAGTCCGTTCCTTTGAATATGACACAAGACATGTTTGTGATAACTCGGAGTATAGCCATGCTTCTTTGATAAATAAAAAAGATGGAAGCATATTTTTGTTTTCTTTATGATCCAAGATGGAAAAAAAAGAGAAGGTTGAATAACGTTCAATCTCATGTTTGTAGATTGTAGTAGCCTATTAGCTCCTATTGCTTTGATTGAAGAAGAGCTTTATTGGAGAAAGGTAGTTCTTTTGCTTCGGGGTACACTCAGTCACACTATTCTATCTTATTTCATTTCCTCTTGAGTGTTTTTTTTTTATTGTAAGGCAGATTTACTTTAATGTTGTTACTGTTCTTAAAATATTTTGATTGTTCAGTACTTCTCCTGTAGTTTATTTATTTCCTTTCCTCAATGGGCTATTTTTCCCTGTTGGAGCCCTTGGGCTTATAGCATCCTGCTTTTCAAACTAGGGTTGTAGCTTACTTTTACTTTGATGGCTGCTTTTCCGGTCACATACAGCAGGGGAACCCCACTCTCTACAGGACCATCACGCTCACCGGGAAGACTGTCCCTTTGGTAGGGCAGAGGGTAGTCATACCCTGGTGAGAGGGGTTGTAGTTAGGTAAGGGGGATTGGGGTGGTAAGGGTTGAATCTGTGTGTGTGAGTATGCATATCTATCTAAATATCTATCAGTCATTTTTGATGGGTCGCATACACTAGTTATGAATATACAATACAGTAGATGGCAGTTCTTTAATACTTCAACAGAAGGAAATGAGCGAAATGGTGTAATTTTCTATTGAAGGAATAGTATCGTTGGTATGCTGTAGGCATATTGCAATAGGATTATATATTTTTTTAATAGTTTTTGAATTTCCCCTGACAATGGTTTTAAGACCATTACTATTCCATTCAATTGTGTATGGGTTGAACATCAAGGCAATGAAGATGGATTTCCACTAAGCAGAGAGTCATTTCTGCTTATTTTCCTACAGTTGAGTTTCTGTTTAACAGTGTTAGCATTACCTTTTTCATTAGGATTTGGTTCTTTAGAAATAGTTTCCTGATGTTAACTTTGATTATGCTTGACTTCCTGAATATCATTTGGATTATTTTCTTTAAGTTTTGCTATAAATTTTTCGAGATGAAGAGTGTCTGTTGCCCGTTTCTTTATCAGATGATCAACACAATTGTAATAAGTATTGTCGACTTCTAATTTATTATTTTGTTTTCTATTTTTGTTTTTGACAAAGTTTTGAATCACTATCAATTTTATGTATATCTAAGTTTTCAATATCATGAAATTGAAAAATTAAGTAATGATCGCAGCCACGTGAAATTTTGCGGGTATTTTTTTCTGTAAAACCATTGATTTACCAGCTATACCTATAACTGGAGATGGATTTACTTCTCTGATGGGTACATTGTTAACCAGATTTGCTTTAGCTATTTGAGAATCATGTAGATTCCTATGGATCTCGACCTCCACTACGGCCTTGGTAACTGGATTAGTAATGACTTCACTTTCAGGCTTAGGGCAATGTTTCTAGACCTGCAACAGTTGGATTTGATGCATCTACAAGTGAAACTGCCAGTGAAATGACCATAGGAGAAAATTCTTTCGGCTTGGTGAAGTAATGTTCATTATTCTTTTTTTTTTATGAATTGTACTGACAAGTACCCATTTTTTTCTACCCATCTCTACTTCTGAGAGATTTTCCACTTCATTTGTGGTGTCTTTAGTGGCAAGCAAGTCAAAACTTATTCTGTACAAGAATTTGTGCTTCTTCCTTAGATTCATTATTTTCAGTTGTACTATTATTTTCTGTTTTAACTATGCTATTGAAATTCATATGTTTAGATGATGGCTTGGGAATAACTAAAGTAGTGCTTGAATTTGATTTCATTGGAGAGTTCAAATAGCAAAACCTGTATTTGACTTGAAGCTTTAGTAACAGAATTCTTCAGAGGGTTGGTTGAAGGACTTGATGGAGAAAAGGTGGAATTATCAGGATTATGAAAATTACCACCTGTAAAAGAACTAGTAGGTTTTCAATTCATAGTTGGATCAAGTTGACTGGGTACAACACTGAAGTAAGTCATGTTTTGTGAGTTTTTACTCAAGAAATTTTTTCTGGCTGCCCTGAGGGTAATACACTAATTATTAATTATGTCAAATATAGTTTGTTCTAGAGTATATTGAGGATATTGTCCAGAATTTGGAAAGTGAGCTTCCTTGCAGTGAAAACAAAATTTGTCTGCTATTTATTTTGTAGAGAGGGCAAGGAACTCTGAACAGTTAAAACATTTTCCCATTGGTACATTTAACATTGACAAAGCCATAATACTTATAACACTGCATTAGACGTGGATGGACTTTCTTGACGGAAATGTTTAAATGCCAGATTTTTATATAGTCTGGTATAGGAAGACTGAAAAAAAAATATCATTGAGATTGCATCATTGGTATCCTTCAGTTATCTCACTTTGAAGATAGCAGATGGGAACTTCTCAAGTATATCTCATGAAAGTTCATAAAGATCTCTACTATACACGATTCCTTTAGCAATATTAAAATTTTGGTGAAGTAAACCAGCTTGAGTTTCTGCCAACCTTAACTAGCAAACCTTGACCATATCGTTCAGGTTGCCTTGGAGAATTCTACCTACTTTCTTTTCTAGGCACTCGTAGCCCTTAGCCATGTTATTATACCCTTCCTTGTATAATGCGACATACGAAATTGGTTCGGGTATGATTCTAGGGGACATTTCCTGAACTTCATCATACGAAGTACATAATCAAACTCAGTCTATAATATTCTTGATACTGTACATTTCCACATGGCAGGTGAGGTCAGAAACTTTGCCACTTAAACACCTGAAAAAAACTATTTTAGTTTCGGAAGAATCAAAATCTCCTATATAATAAAGAGCAATTATATATATATATATATATATATATATTATATATATATATATATATATGTGTGTGTGTGTGCGTGCGTGTGTATTTCTTTCCTGTAACGCTTAGTTTTGGAAGAATCAAAATCCCCTATATAATAAAGAGCAATTGTATATATCTATATATATCTATATATATATATATATATATATATATATATATATATATATTATATATATGTGTGTGTGTGTGTGTGTGTGTGTGTATTTCTTTCCTGTAACGCTTAGTTTCGGAAGAATCAAAATCCCCTGTATAATAAAGAGTAATTGTATATATATATATATATATATATATATATATATATATATATATATATATATATATATATATATATGTGTGTGTGTGTGTGTGTGTATATACATATATATATATATATATATATATATATATATATATATATATTATATATATATATATATATATATATATATATATATATATATATATATATATGTGTGTGTGTGTATTTCTTTCCTGTAACGCTCATGGGCAGAGGGAGTAGTCATACCCTAGTAAGAGGGGATACTTCGAATGGTACATTCTAAAGCCACACTCCCCCACAAATTACTGAACCAACGGGTTACAGTTTGGAAAGCTGGTGGAGGGGGGGAAGGGTTGAATGTGTGTGTTTGTGTGTCTTAATATTTAGACGTCATTTTTCACTGCTCGGGTACACAGCAAGTAATATAAGCCTTAAAATCTTTCTTATCTTTTGAGAACTTTGATTTTATCTTTTCAATCTTTCTAAAAGGTTTGAAAAGAATGAATAAGGTTTTATAAATGATACTGCGAGCAATTCACGCACAATACAAAACTCCTAAATTTTCGTTTATACTACCAACATATTTTATTCCCCTGGCATCGTGGGGAAGATCAAATAAAGGATCCAATGCGTAAACACTGGGCATCTAGAGAGTTATCTTTTTTCGTCTTTAGGTCGTCAGCTGGAAAGGAAGATACGGCCACAGAAGAAGAGTCGGGAAGACTTTCCTTTCCAGAATTCCAGACGTCGTCAACAGTGCCGTGGGGCAGTCAGTATATCCAGGGGATGGGGGGGGGGATCATTACACGAAAGATCCATAGTTAGGTTTGTTTGTTTGTTGTGTGGTTTTGCTTTTGTTTGATTGTTCAATCTGCTTGAGAATATCAAGAAAGTATCCACTCCAAACCTTGCCCTTGGGATAGGACGAAAACAAATATAGAGACACAGATGTGAGCCAAACCCGCCTTATAGGACTGAAAACCATAAAAAATATGGAATCATCCTCCCTGTATCTGTAATGATGGGTTTCCGGCCATTAGCCGAGAGTCCTACCCCAAGGATTGGATTCCCCTTGGATTCCGATGACCCAACCCTTGAGTGTAGTTCGGCCAAATAGGTCGAAACTATCTTCTGGATTGCTGAGGTCATCCGATACTGACACATACAGCTTTGAATACAAACACCTCTCAACCTATCCATCTAAGCAGCGTGTATCCACGCCATTTAATAAATAAAATAAATTAATAGAAATAAAAATAGTATAAATAAATAATTAAACAAGGATAAATAAACTAGTGAGGACAGCAAGACAAAAGAACGTTTATAGAATTAGGAGGAAATCAGAGTAATATTGTGAAGTGGAAATAGAATAGACAGAGAAATTTAGTGTCGAACTGGTGGAGAAGTTTCCCTTAGTTCGAGAGCCAACTCTTGCCCGTCACAACGCTTCAACAAGAACTCTGAAATCCGTGTTGAAGCCGAGTGACTCCTCTCCCGTTATGAGTCGAGTAGGCTGAATTTCATTAAAGTGAGCAAGTAAAAGATAAGATTAATTTATATCTAGATTGTTTAAAGTTTGAGTGATAAATGGGGTAAAATATATCGTGTCAGAAACAGAACTATGTTCTTCAACGCTCTGTGCCTTCCACACGCACAGAGAGAGATGAGAGAGAGAGAGAGAGAGAGAGAGAGAGAGAGAGAGAGAGAGAGAGAGAAAGGCGCATTTTTTTAGAGATGGTACAAAAAGGTATTATCCTTTTGATTTCTCAGCAAGTAATTCATATGAGGTTGTTATATAGAAGTGGTACTAAAACCCTCACCCTTCTGATTTTTCATTGAGTAATTCATGGGATTAGGTTGTCAGCTCCACGGCTTTCACTATTGATATTCAAGAAGTTTATATGCCGACGGTGTCTGGCACTTCCCGGTGGTCACTTAACCCAGTATTCAACATATTTTCTGTCTAAATTTAGCTGATTGAGATGATGATGATGATGATGATTATT
>NC_090752.1:45434723-45453058 GCF_036898095.1 Palaemon carinicauda
ATCGAGCAGAATCTGGTCCTAAATAATGATGATCGGAATAATACACTCTTTACAATAATAAATATATTCTATGTAAATTACTACACTTTGAAAAGAATTTACATAACAAAAATAAGTCACTGGAATAATACACTCTTTACAATAATAAATATATTCTATGTAAATTACTACACTTTGAAAAGAATTTACATAACAAAAATAAGTCACTGGAATAAATTAATTCTGAACAAAACTTACGATAAAAAATGTTACGATTTGAAATTATATAATAACTTGACTTGAACTATTATATCTGTATAAACCTAAGTCTAAGAAAAGAAATAATGCAATGAAAATTATGCAAAAAACTCGAAATAAATCTGATAATATAATGTTCAAGTTTGACACCTAATGAATAATACATAACCTGATCACGTAACTAAACTATCTTCCCTACAAGGCCGTTTACAAAAAAAGTTATACAATGCCAACACTCACCCTAATACAATGAATTCACAATCACCTTTTAGTCTTACGCATTTTTGACACAAGATTTGCTTTGGGGCACAGAGTCACTTAGGAGAGGACACACTAACGTAATGAACACTTTCAATAATACACTGGGTTATTTGCGGGAGAGAGAGGGAGTGGGAACGGAGGCTGCGGTTCCAACTCGATCTCTACGTCTGTCTGTCTCTCTCTCTAATCCAACCTTGGTCACCTTATATATGAACTTTGGCTAATTCCAGAAGGTTCCATATTATTTAGGAATTGTAGCCTCTACCTAAGGGCGCCAGAGTTTCGAACTAGATAAAAATGTCAAGAGGCAAATCAGGGGGTTTTAGGCAACTCTCAGATACACATTAATGCAACCGTAAGACAACTCTCCCAGCTAGTTCTGCCTACCTATTCTCCCCGAAATAAAAAAAAAAAGGAGACATCCTCTCGCAGGGCATCGCGAAGGTTCGAAAGCACATGTCACTGAACATTCTCTCTCTCAAACATGACACAATACATCATAAAATATAAAAGAACATTACCCAAGCCCTCGTTCCTATCTCGCATGAATCCTACAACACTCTCAAATAGACTATGTAAGACTTCATAGCAAACATACCTGAAATAAAAAGTTAATTCTTAAAAAATAACATAAAATTATGTATGTTGACTTGAATAAAAAAGTACAGTGAAATTCACGACGAAAGTCTCACGTAATTTGCATAAAATATTTATATCTACATGAGAGGAGCTCATTTTACGGGCTGGGTATCATCTCTTCAATGCGCAAATGAAAACAATATATGATACATAAATAAAATCAATAATATACTATGATATTTACTCTACATTAGACCAGCTTCATAAGAATATATATATATATATATATATATATATATATATATATATATATATATATACTGTATATATATATATATATATATATATATATATATAATGATATCTACACATGTGTATATATATATATATATATATATATATATATATATATATATATATATATATATATGTATATATGTATATATATGCGTGAGAGAGAGAGAGAGAGAGAGAGAGAGAGAGAGAGAGAGAGAGAGAGAGAGAGAGAGAGAGAGAGAGAGAGAGAGAGAGAGCGTTGTAGTATGTTAAACTGACGGTATTGATGTCTTCCACTACCAGCTTTCCTAGCTGAAAGTTGGTACCCTTGTGGATTCAACCCCAACAAAAGAATAACCCAAATGGCTGAATATATATATATATATATATATATATATATATATATATATATATATATATATATATATATATATATATATATTTAGTAAGATGGTCCTTCCAGTATTAACGAATGCATCAAAAACTTAATAGCCTTATTAAAGCTAGTTACAACTCACAGAGCTATGGGAAGGTTAACACTATAGTGAAAGATCTGAAAAACCTTCAATATAGGATAATAAAGAATATGTATGAATAACCTGCAAGTACTCCATATTGGGGCATCCATGCAAAAACAGGAATATGACCGGTGTCTTGCAGAATCGAATATAAAAAAATTAATGCTCTTCCATAATATCATAAACTGAGATAAAAAAAGACTAGTAAGAGAGATAATTGAGGATTAGTTGAAGAACCCTCATGGAAAATGCTTAAGTAACAGCATCAAAGAAATATGTAGTAAATATGGAAGTTGAAGAAATAAGATAGGGAAAAAGACCCTGGAAAAAGAAACCAAGAACAGAATTGTGGAAAAAATAGAAGAAACCAGTGAATAAAAAAAAAGGGATGAAAGAATTATGATTTATAGAAGGAAATGACCCGCAGCCTTATATCAGAGAAATGGATCTGGATAATACAAACCTGGTAATGAATACATGATTAAATATGTTCAATTTAACAGCAAATTTCAATGCAAAATTTCATGCCCAAACTTAGGACAGTTAATGAAAGTAGACGTAAGTATAGGTACGTTGCGAAGTCCTAGCATGGACGTGGTTGCATTTATAAGTAGGGCAATGCGTATGAAAGAAGAATTTAAAAAGTCCAAACTGACCAAAATCTGTTGCCAAAACTGATGATGGCAAGGTTATCCTATCTGATTTCAAGGCAGAATGGGATAATAGTAAGGATTGAGAGTTTCATTATTAATTTATTTATGGTACAGGTAAAATAAGCTTAAGTACAATAATAAGAATAAGCTTAGGAGCTTTGCACCTATCTATAATGCGATAGAGTGAGCAATTAGGAACCAGGAGGCAGAAAAAGAGCAACATGGATACGAGAGCAAACTAACGAAGAGGATATTCTAACAAATTGTAAGAAAAAGAAATGGACATGGGCAAGATATATAATGAGAATGACAGACAATAGATGGGCATTAAGAATAACAGAATGGGTTACTAGAGATTGTAAAAGAGGCAGAGGAAGGATGAGAAGACGATGGATTGACGAGCTAGGGATACTTGAGGATATAGACTGGCATACAAAGACGATAAACAGACGCGAGTGGAAGAGTTGTATGAGGTCTTTGTCCTGCAGTGGACTAGCAACGAATAATGATGATGATGACATTAAATATATATGCACGTGAGAATGCGTGGTTGTAAAGACGAGGAAAATTGGACATGGAAAATTACATTATTAACAATTTAAAATAACTTTTAATTCATAAAAACACAAAAAAAGTATAACATTCTGAAACATCCGTTTCCTGCTTCTAAAAATAAGCATTGCATGAGAATTCTAGGAGAGAGCGTGTTGAAATTAAGTAATGTTCTCTTTAGCTGCCAGTTAGAAAATGAATTATTCTTTCTTTTATCTTCATCGTTACCATGGCATACACCTAACTTAGCGAATTTAACGCGTGATATTTTCAAGGATATATTTTTAATTCCTCACGCGAGAAATTGCTATTCCATGGTGGTACATGTATAATAATCACTGATTGATCCAGAAATTTCATGTTATTGAAAATATATGATTTATGTATAGATGTCTCGCAGCGAATTAGGCGAATATATATATATATATATATATATATATATATATATATATATATATATATATATATATATATATTACTTTAAATGTTGACGCGTGAGGTCTTAAAAAGGAAGTTAAAAGAGGAAATTATCATTTTCATTATTATCATTTTAAAAAAGTTATTGTTATTGTCAATGTTTCGGTTCTAAAAATGCACACATACATACGGAACATGACAGAAAACTTATCCTCATCCAATTTGGCGAAAAATATACAAAAAATTAGTATATACATACATACATACATACATATATATATATATATATATATATATATATATATATACATATACACACACACACACACACACAATATATATATATATATATATATATATATATATATATATATATATATATATATATATATATATATATCAAAATATAACAAAAACATGATAAAAATGAAGCACTAATGATCTTAAGACCTGAATCGTTGGATGAGGCTAAGTTAGTGTATAACTAACTGTTCCCTTCGGAAGGTGTTACACAACTTTGGGAAGCCTTCAAACTTGGCCCTGGTTTTTCGGACTTGAAATACGGGCATAAACTCGTTTGAAGGATCGTTTAGACCTGCCTAGTAGTTTTTATCTCTCTCTCTCTCTCTCTCTCTCTCTCTCTCTCTCTCTCTCTCTCTCTCTCTCTCTCTCTCTCTCAAACATGGGTACGTTTAGGGGGAGATGACAGTGCAAGATAATAATTTTGAAAATGTTTTTTCCTGTAGCATATTTGCAGAATGATAATGATAAAGATAATGATATTAATAACAAGAGCAGTCAGAGATTTCTGACCTTCGCCAAAGGTTAATGGAGTCGTCCATAGTCTAAGAGCTATCTGTGGTGGAGATTTCGTAAAGATCAGTCAATTTGTTTTGACGTAATCCTGTCCACATATACACACAAATAAATAAATAAACTGGAATCTGAATAAACTCCAAAATTTAAAGGGGTCATCCATGACTTAAGATTTATGTGTGGTGAAAAATTTCGTCAAAATTCGTCGAGTAGTTTTGATGTGATCTTTAATATGGCGAAAAATGGAAATCCGGATCTAGAATCCGGATCCGAATCCGGATCATCTCCAAAATTTAATGGGATCATCTATAACCTAATTTTTATGTGGTGAAAAAGTTCGTCAAAATCTGTTGGGTAATTTTAAAGTTATCTTTAATATGGCAAAAAATAAAAATCCGGATCCAGAATTCGGGTCTGAATCCGTATCATCTCCAAAATTTAATGGAGTCGTCCATGACCTAGGATTTATCAGCGTTGAAAAAATTTGTTAAAATCCCTTGAGTAGTATTGACGTTATCTTTAATATGGCGAAAAATGCAAATCCGGATCTAGAACCCAGATCCGAATCCGGATCATCTCCAAAATTTAATAGGATCATCTATAACCTAAGATTAATGTGGTGAAAAATTTTGTCAAAATTCGTTGGGTAATTTTAAAATTATCTCTAATATGGCAAAAAATAAAAATCCAGATCCAGAATTCGGATCTGAATCCGTATCATCTCCAAAATTTAATGGGGTCGTCCATGACCTAAGATTTATCTGTGGTGAAAAAATTTGTCAAATTCCCTCGAGTAGTATTGACGTTATCTTTAATATGGCAAAAAATGCAAATCCGGATCTAGAATCCGGATCCGAATCCGGATTATCTCCAAAATTTAATGGGATAATCTATAACCTAAGGTTTATGTGGTGAAAAATTTCGTCAAAATCCGTAGGGTAATTTTGAAGTTATCTTTAATATGGCAAAAAATAAAAATTCAGATCCAGAATTCGGATCTGAATCCGTATCATCTCCAAAATTTAATGGGGTCGTCCATGACCTAAGATTTATCTGTGGTGAAAAAATTTGTCAAATTCCCTCGAGTAGTATTGACGTTATCTTTAATATGGCAAAAAATGCAAATCCGGATCTAGAATCCGGATCCGAATCCGGATTATCTCCAAAATTTAATGGGATAATCTATAACCTAAGGTTTATGTGGTGAAAAATTTCGTCAAAATCCGTAGGGTAATTTTGAAGTTATCTTTAATATGGCAAAAAATAAAAATTCAGATCCAGAATTCGGATCTGAATCCGTATCATCTCCAAAATTTAATTGGGTCGTCCATGACCAAAGATTTATCTGTGGAGAAGTATTTCGTCAAAATCCGTGGAGTAGTTTTGACATTATCTTTAATATGGCAAAAATTGCAAATCCGAATCTGGAGCATCTCCAAAATTTATTTGGTTTGTCCATGGCTAATATCTATCTGTGGTGAGAATTTCATCAAAATCCGTCTTATAGTTTTGACAATCTTTAATATGGCGAAAAATGCAAATCCGGATCTAGAATCCAGACCTGAATTGTCTCCAAAATTTAATGGGGTTGTCCATGACCGATATCTATTTGTGGTGAGAATTTCCTCAAAATCCGTCAAGTAGTTTTGACATTACCTTTGATATGGCGAAAAATGCTAATCCGGATCTAGAATCCGGATCCGGAGCATCTCAAAAATTTAATGGGGTTGTCCATGGCTAATATCTATCTGTGGTGAGAATTTCATCAAAATCCGTCTTATAGTTTTGACAATCTTTAATATGGCGAAAAATGCAAATCCGGATCTAGAATCCAGACCTGAATTGTCTCCAAAATTTCATGGGGTTGTCCATGACCGATATCTATTTGTGGTGAGAATTTCCTCAAAATCCGTCAAGTAGTTTTGACATTACCTTTGATATGGCGAAAAATGCTAATCCGGATCTAGAATCCGGATCCGGAGCACCTCAAAAATTTAATGGGGTTGTCCATGACCAATATTTATCTGTGGTGAGAATTTCCACAAAATCCGTCGTGTTTTGACATTATCTTTAATATGGCGAAAAATGCAAATCCGGATCTAGAATCCGGATCCGGAGCATCTCAAAAATTTAATGGGGTTGTCCATGACTAATATTTATCTGTGGTGAGAATTTCCACAAAATCCGTCGTGTTTTGACATTATCTTTAATATGGCGAAAAATGCAAATCCGGATCTAGAATCCGGATCCGGAGCATCTCAAAAATTTAATGGGGTTGTCCATGACCAATATTTATCTGTGGTGAGAATTTCCACAAAATCCGTCGTGTTTTGACATTATCTTTAATATGGCGAAAAATGCAAATCCGGATCTAGAATCCGGATCCGGAGCATCTCAAAAATTTAATGGGGTTGTCCATGACCAATATCTATCTGTGGTGAGAATTTCCACAAAATCCGTCGTGTTTTGACATTATCTTTAATATGGCGAAAAATGCAAATCCGGATCTAGAATCCGGATCCGGAGCATCTCAAAAATTTAATGGAGTTGTCCATGACCAATATTTATCTGTGGTGAGAATTTCCACAAAATCCGTCGTGTTTTGACATTATCTTTAATATGGCGAAAAATGCAAATCCGGATCTAGAATCCGGATCCGGAGCATCTCAAAAATTTAATGGGGTTGTCCATGACCAATATTTATCTGTGGTGAGAATTTCCACAAAATCCGTCGTGTTTTGACATTATCTTTAATATGGCGAAAAATGCAAATCCGGATCTAGAATCCGGATCCGGAGCATCTCAAAAATTTAATGGGGTTGTCCATGACCAATATTTATCTGTGGTGAGAATTTCCACAAAATCCGTCGTGTTTTGACATTATCTTTAATATGGCGAAAAATGCAAATCCGGATCTAGAATCCGGATCCGGAGCATCTCAAAAATTTAATGGAGTTGTCCATGACCAATATTTATCTGTGGTGAGAATTTCCACAAAATCCGTCGTGTTTTGACATTATCTTTAATATGGCGAAAAATGCAAATCCGGATCTAGAATCCGGATCCGGAGCATCTCAAAAATTTAATGGGGTTGTCCATGACCAATATTTATCTGTGGTGAGAATTTCCACAAAATCCGTCGTGTTTTGACATTATCTTTAATATGGCGAAAAATGCAAATCCGGATCTAGAATCCGGATCCGGAGCATCTCAAAAATTTAATGGGGTTGTCCATGACCAATGTTTATCTGTGGTGAGAATTTCCACAAAATCCGTCGTGTTTTGACATTATCTTTAATATGGCGAAAAATGCAAATCCGGATCTAGAATCCGGATCCGGAGCATCTCAAAAATTTAATGGGGTTGTCCATGACCAATATTTATCTGTGGTGAGAATTTCCACAAAATCCGTCGTGTTTTGACATTATCTTTAATATGGCGAAAAATGCAAATCCGGATCTAGAATCCGGATCCGGAGCATCTCAAAAATTTAATGGGGTTGTCCATGGCTAATATCTATCTGTGGTGAGAATTTCCACAAAATCCGTCGAGTGTTTTGACATTACCTTTAATATGGCGAAAAATGCTAATCCGGATCTAGAATCCGGATCCGGAGCACCTCAAAAATTTAATGGGGTCATCCATGACCAATATCTATCTGTGGTGAGAATTTCCTCAAATTTCGTCGAGTAGTTATAACGTAATCCTGTCCACAGACAAATGAAAAATGCAATTCAAGATCTAGAATCCGGATCCGGGTCAGCTCTAAAATCTAATAGGCTCGTCCATGTCCTAAGGTCTATCTTCGGTGAAAATTTTATCAAAATCCATCTGTTAGTTTTGACGTAATCCTGCCCATAGACACAGACAAATAAATAAACCCACTCGATCGCAAAACTTCCTTGGCAGAGGTACTAATAATAATGATAAATTAGATAAAAAAACGTTTTTGAAAATGTTTGCAAAATAATAATAATAATAATAATAATAATAATAATAATAATAGCAACTTAAATAAAAAAAAATCTAGGAATAATAATTATAATAATAATAATAATAATAATAATAATAATAATAATAATAATACTAATAATAGCAACTAAAATAAAAAAAAATCTAGGAGTAATAATAATAATAATAATAATAATAATAATAATAATGTCTTCCCCGAAGCATAAGAGAAACATTTAAACAGCTGGGGGGGAGGGGAAATAATTACAACTCCACTCATTGTTCAAAAAAATACAAATAAAATATTTCCCTTTTTTAACTTTTGCCTTTGGGTACAACTATCCTTCCGCGTTTGATAGCTTGGTTAAATTCTGGTAATAGTCTGGAAATTTATTATGAGTTTAGAGGATACCTTAATGAAAGATAATGATTTAAACAGTATTTTTCCAGGTTCGCTTCAAAAATAGACATTTTTTTTCTTTGTTTATGTAACGAGTAACCAAAATTTCAGGTTCAAATCAAATTGACCTTCTCAAACCAAAATTGGCGTATTATTTTCCCGGAAGAATCACTTCCTAGATATATATATATATATATATATATATATATATATATATATATATATATATATATATATATAAATATACATATATATATATATATATACATATATATATATACATATATATATATATATACATATACATATATATATATACATATACATATATATATATATATATATATATATATATATATATATATATATTATATATATATATATATATACACATATATATATACATATATATATATATATATATATATATATACATATATATACACTGTATGCGTGTGTAATTATTCATAGCCAAAGGGACTAATAGTGCTACATGCATTTGATTAGATTACATATGGACAACGATTAACGTAATAATAATGATCCATATTTGAACTCCAACAAAGCCAAATTCAGTCTGTCTTTTTATCAATAATGATCAACAATTTTTTTTTTCTGATCAGTAATTGGATGGGTGACCTACAAAGAGCTCCTGGTCAAGTCTGCATTCCTGGTGAAATCAAAATGCAAATTCTATTATGACTGGTGTAGCAACCTTATCCCAAAATGCTAGTTTAGTAACATATTGTCGGCACCAGGAACCACACCATCGAGGGAGAGAGAGAGAGAGAGAGAGAGAGAGAGAGAGAGAGAGAGAGAGAGAGAGAGAGAGAGAGAGAGAGAGAGAGAATAAAAACTCCATACATTAAAGGCTTAAAGGTCTTCTCAATGACAAAAGCAAGAGGTAGTCCAATGCCCTAGAGATTAGCCATATATATATATATATATATATATATATATATAGTATATATATATATATATATATATATATATATATATATATATATATATATATATATATCCTCTTCATCCAAGCTAGGACCAGGGAGGGCCAGGCAATGGGTGATGATAACTCAGCAGGTACACCTTTAGTCTCCCCCAATCCCTATCTCAGAAGTATGGCGAGATTGCAGGACAGTAGAAACTATCGAGTTTGAGTGGATTTCGAACTCCGGTCCAACAAATTGCTAGACAGGGACGTAACCTAGATGATTTTTGAAAATTATCTAAACCTTTACGTTACCGTAATGCTTTGCGTGAAATGTGCGACTCAAACGACTGTGTGTGCAAACAAGCATTTGCAATTTACATGCAAAGTGGACGTGTATGAATTCCTATATTAATTCATGCGGATTAGAACCCTCGTTTCGAGCCTCACTCGAACGTTGAATTACCTCTCTTTAAACGTGACTCGAATTCTAATCTGGATTTATTTGTTTCAATTTTCACTATATGATGGAAGTTCTGCATAGACTCATGCACTCATTTTCATTGCTATTACTCATTCTAATTATTCATTCGTTTTTTTTTTTTTTTTTATTGATTTGACAATTCTTTTAGCGGAAACACCAAGAAACGCCTTTTAAAAAGAAACAGGTTATTTGACAAACACGTCTTTTAAAAAGAAACAGGTTATATGTTAACTGGAACAGAGAAAGCCAGATTATTTTGATCTCTCTCTCTCTCTCTCTCTCTCTCTCTCTCTCTCTCTCTCTCTCTGTTACATCAAGGCTACTTTGGGTGCGGTTCCGTGTAGCGGTTAACTGTTTCTAAGCGAGTATTCGCATCATGACAGAAAAGGAAAGAGAAAAAACTTAATATTTTCCATATCAAACTTTTACTCATAATTGATTTTATGCGTGTTGTGTATTTTGTAATGCTTAGAACAGTTGGAGATGGCGAAGAAGGATTGGATTGGATTGGTGATAGGAATTTAACAGACCTAGAATATGCTGATGATGCTGTCCTTCTTAGCAAAACACCACAGGATTTGCAACAAGTGCTTACCAGAATGCATGAAATATCACACGAGGTTGGGCTCACGATAAATAGAAGAAAGACAGTGATGATGAAAACGGAGTATGCAATGGAAGATGAAATATCATTGGAAGGATAGGTGGAATCATTAAAGTATTTAGGAACTATGATCTCCAATACAGGGACTTTAGAATTAGAGTTTAGTGAAAGATTGAAAAAGCAAATCAGACAATGGCTAGGTTAAGTAAAATTTGGATATCAAATCGCCTACGATTACATATAAAAATCAAACTATATATCAGTTTAGTGAGATCGGTGTTACTCTATGGACATAAATCATGGTATGACAATGAATCGGTGTTACTCTATGGACACAAGTCATGGTATGACAATGAAACAATCTCCAATAGATTTAGTAGATTTGAGAACAAAGCCCTCTGAAGGATATTGGGAGTTAAATGGCAGGGCAGGATTAGATATGAAACTATAAGAGTTACTTGAGTGCCATATGTGGATGAGATCATGATGAGGGGTAGATGGAGTTGGTTTGGGCATGCTCTCACACTCCCCAAGAGTGATTAGCTCACCAAACGTTTAGCTGGACCCCAAAAGGCACTAGATGAGTTGGAAGACCCAGGCCTACATGGCTGAGGGCTATGAAGCGCAAAGAAGATGATGAATGGAGAAGTATTGAATTAAAAGCTCAAGACAGAGATGACTGGCGAAATCTAACCGAGGCCCTTTGCGTCAATAGGCGATGAGGATGTTGTGTATAATAGTTGAATGAATTCGTTATTATCACATATATTAAAGTCAGAATGAAATCTTGATCTATACATTGTAACTGCTCGAATTTATTTCAGTGTTTTTCTTTAGCTTTGTGTCAACTACCCTTTTCTTTTATTATTTTCCTTCCGCTGAAGAAACTCAAATGATTTACTCTTTCGTCTGATGTTTATCAAAGGTCTAAAAGTACCTGAGTGATTACTATTGTTTAAAGGCCATTCGCCCAGAGGGTTTCCTAAGGAGTGCGCAGGTGCCCATACCCAGAACGAGGGTCATTAAAAAAGATAAGGTCTCTTAAACTGGTTATCCACGCTCTCTCTCTCTCTCTCTCTCTCTCTCTCTCTCTCTCTCTCGTATTTACAGCAGCTCAACCTACAACTGACTACACCAGACATTTTTGTTGCGAAACAACTGCCAGTTCAATGTTTCTTCCACATATACGAGAAGAACCCTGTTGAGCTTATTCCGGAACTCTTAATGTATTGTTCAATAGTACTACTTCTTTCCCACCTGCGGATTTAAAACTAAATAGATCTTTGCTATTGGGAGTTTAGGTTGTATGACTGCCGGGCACTGGACCGGAGTAACCAAAGGCACCTGGCATTAAACTCCCAGCGGTGGGGCTTCAGACCAAGGTCCAATAGTACTGAAGGACGGGGCCGTAAGTCATTTGGGAAATTAGGTGTACAACGACCTGTTCATGAGGCCTAAGGATATCGGCATCTTCTCGACGCGCCAACCCTTTCGTAGCCGGATTCAAGTCGGGATGGACAGATGTTTGTGGAGCTATATTCGCCGGCATGCTATTGTTCGAAGGATTTCATTAACACGTCAAAAAAAATCGTAAAATTATATTTATATACAGTAACTAACCGGTGATACTCATAAGGAAAACAATTTTGCAGCACTACCAATCTGTTTGCAAGGTATATTGTCAGGGCTACCAATCTCAGGTTTGCAAAATACATTGACAGGGGTATCAGTCCGCCAGAAGAGATTTTGACAATGCTACCAACCATCCGGTAGTATACAGTGGAGAGCCTGAAGCATCATGATGCCCTTCTGTGTTATGCTAGCCCGTCCTTAAAAGGACTCGGCATGCACCGGAGACAAAACCTGTTGAGCTCCTGGCAAGCGAGTCGAAAGTACCAACCCTAGGCTAGGCCCAGTGACTTGTCTATTCTTCTTGAGCGAAGCAGCAGGTCCTGCTGTGATGTCGTCAGAAAATAAATCTCCAATAATGACCTTAGGGCCCATTAGGTCTTTTAAGATTTTCCATCTAAGCTGAAATGATGATGCCTTGGGAAGTACACTATACGCTAAAATGAATTACGTTAGGCTCTTTAGAGAGTTGGGTTCCCATGCAGTATTGGATGATATTAATAACGATCATGTTTACTGGAAATTTAAATAAAAAAAAAAACTGGCAAATTTTTTCTATGTGGAATTGTCCATCTTCATACTTCAACATATTAAAAAAAAAAAGAAGAAAAAAGATGTGAAAGATGTTTATTCGAGTTTAACGGTATTCCGGACACTGTAATTTCGTATTCATCAACTGTTCTTCCTAAAGTGCTCTTCAGTATGCGTCAGTAGTTTCAACTCCCATTTTGGATGAAGTTGTATATATATATATATATATATATACAACTTCATCCAAAATGGGAGTTGAAACTACTGACGCATACTGAAGAGCACTTTAGGAAGAACAGTTGATGAATACGAAATTACAGTGTCCGGAATACCGTTAAACGGTATTCCGGACACTGTAATTTCGTATTCATCAACTGTTCTTCCTAAAGTGCTCTTCAGTATGCGTCAGTAGTTTCAACTCCCATTTTGGATGAAGTTGTATATATATATATATATATATATAAACGGATTTTGAGCGAAGCAAATACATACATACATACATATATATATATATATATATATAAACGGATTTTGAGCGAAGCAAATACATACATACATACATATATATATATATATATATACTGTGTATGTGTGTGTATGTGTGTGTACAGTTGTGCGCTGTCTGAGCCAACGAAATTCTGATATATTCATTCAACAATGTTTAATTGGGTCAGTGTTATCAACCATGTTTTGAGTAAGCAGAATCGAATCAAAACATTTTGATCTGCTATTTGGTTAGCTGAACACTTCATGAATTAGCTATTTGCATATTTAGAATAATGCAGTACTTGTTGCAGACAAAGCTGAGTAGAAAACGTGATCACGGTAACAAATAAAAGAGAAAATAAACTAAGTATTCTTGGCTGTGTTCCAGAACTTGATAAAACACCACATAACGATATAGACAGAAATAATGGTATTGAAAATATTTTTCAGTTTTAAATTATATATTAAATGTTTACAAACACATTTGTACAGTATCTACAATCAAAATATATAGACCTTATCATGAGTGACTGAATGAGCAATTAGAGAGAAAAGCGCATAAACTAATTGCTTAACATATTCATTTGTAACTGTATTAACAATTAGATGCATTTTCTATTATAACAATTTTATGTATCAGGTTAGTTGAAAGGGTAACCGCACACATGTTAGTCAAGAATATTCACCTTAAAAGTTGATATTATCTTAGAGGTTTACAATCATACCTTAAGCTGCGTAAGCTGCAGAAGACAAGAAAACTCAGTTGCGAATAAACAAACATTAAAGCAACATCAACCTTAAATGGTTACTAATAAGCAGTCGCAATTTTTGTGATGCATTTACTGTTTTTTTTTCACGAAATAAACGCCTTTCTCACGTTTGGTCCAAGGAGCATTTGCAGCCTTTACGTAGATGAAGCTACAACAAGGCGATTTAGACGTTTAACATCCAAGCCGGTTTTTGAGCCAACTCGGGTACTTGCCCTAGGGTGGACCGGCCCATAGTTTGGTAAGGTGCTGAAGGGAGGTAAGAAGCCTCATGCCCAATCAACAGAGACGCAGTAACATGGTGACCAATGCGCCAGCTGTCTACCATGTTTCCAAAACAGAGAAGTCTATTTCTTGTGGCTTTAAAACTCCGTTTAGAATATGTTGCATAATATAACGCAGATTAACATGGCTGCTCAGCAGAGTCAAGTACTTCAAACGTTTATCAATCACGGGGATAAATGCCGGAAATGTTGGCAATATATCTGGTACTAGGATCAGAGAGGCTAGTTGGTGTTGTATGTACCAATCATTAGTTAGACGGTGACTGATGTGTAATATTTCAATTTTTGTCACCATAGCGGGCCAGCTCGAAAACTGATACTGAATTTAGCTACAAATTTTAACCGTAAGAATATGTTAATTTCGAGAAAAATTAGTAACAAGTTTAACATAATTATATAAATTGTAGAAATCCTTATTTATTGCATTATCAGCTTGTCTTGTTTTATTATGTTCTGTAAATATTTATCTAAATGACTAATGTTAGTATATGTAAATGATGAATTATAAAACACATCGAGAAAACAAATATTAAAGTATGTGTTTATATTATGAATATGTATTTGCAAAAATGAACTTGTAAACTGTATATTTTCTTAATAATAGTAAAAAAAAAAATTACCCGTAAACATTGATCTCAAGATCTAGGAACTCTGATATGAAATATCAATTTTTGGGTCCCTCGCAGATTTTAATTAAAAGTTAAAGGTGGCTGGTTTCACTTCCAGTTTCATCACAACAGACCATGCTCACCAGAACGTCGCCCCCCCCCCCCCCCCCCCACAACCTGTGATGCCAAGCCACAGTGAACAGATTAAACTCACGGTTCCAGGCGGGGATCGATCTGCTGCCAAGCGAATTCTAGGCGAATAAGTTACCACTGTACTAGCCAGGAGGCTAGTTCAGCCTTTTGGCGAGTCAAGATAACTTTAATTACAAGTAGTCCTATTCTGCCTTTCCCCTTCAAGATGATGTTTATCCTCCCAGTCCCTTCAATCCCTCATTATCCCTGCTTCACTGCCCAATGTGTAACAAAAATGCCATGATATTTAAAACCTGTCATGACACCATAACATGGCCCTCTATGCTGTTAGTGTCATCCCCCTACCCTCTATATAAAAGTAGACTCCCGGTACTCAGCTCAGTCATTACCACGGTCTAGGTAAAGTACCTCAACCGTGGTCATTACTAAAGCGACCCCAGCCATCTACCATTAAGCAACGAGTATCAATTTTGTTCGTTATTCATTAATTATAATCCATAGTTCTCTTCTTCCTAGCTTATCTTTTAGTTTCTTCACATATGGGCATTCTTTTCCGTGGAAAATTACGAGGCTATTTATGCTAATTATGAATTACAATACGAAGAATAAAAGTCATCATCATTTAACTTTTATTCTCCTTAACATGACCTCAAAATAGGAAATCCTTGCGAGAAGATTTTTTTTGTACATAAGTTGAACCAAATGACCAAAAAAAAAAAAAAAAAAAAAAAATAGGAGACATCCACATTCCTCGTAAACAAAAGGTGTTTACCATCCGGTCAGGATGTGCTGGGTTCTTTAAAACTAGCAACAGAAGGCTAATCAATTGTGCAATAACTGTTATTTACGAGTTTAAGGCTCGAATGATTATGTAATATCTTCTGTTATTCATGAGTTAGGACTAATGAACCACGCAACCCCTTGGCGTGATTTTTATTATTTTATTCAGTTTTCGGGAAAAGAGACCGTTGGAATTACCCAACTTTCGTGAATTTGAATTTGATTAGGCAACGAGGCTTCCCTTTTCCTTTTGTAAAGGGTCTCATGATATTTTCTTCTCTCTCTCTCTCTCTCTCTCTCCTCTCTCTCTCTCTCTCTCTTCATAATAGTAGACGAGACCGAGGGAGAAAGAGTAATGTTAAGAGCGTGTTTTCTTAAATCCAGAATGCGTCTATTCACAAAAACAGGGCATTATTTACCTAATACTAAGTCGACTAATGTAAATTGCTACCGGTGTTAGGAGACAAAAATATATATAGCTAGTGGCCAATGCTCTGTAAATATAGATAATGTCAACTTATAATGAAAAGAACAAAAGATGGCTTTCACGCGGTTACCTTCACCATAACATCGTGGTGAAACCATTCTCTCTCTCTCTCTCTCTCTCTCTCTCTCTCTCTGCCAATGGATAAGAAAAATGTCTTGTTAATTTTAATTTCATTAAAAATTAAGAAATGAAATGGATAAACGAAGATAAATGGTGTGGAATAGATCCACCTCAGCAAAGAGAATTCATCCAGAATTCATCCATTGAATTAAAAACAGAAAAATAGAAGAAGAAATTAACCAATGAAGAATTCTATGTTAGAAGAAAGAATACATACAGTATGGCTTTTTGGGGAGAGATATTGTTTAAGTATTATTTCATAATAATAATAATAATAATAATAATAATAATAATAATAATAATAATAATAATAATAATAATAATAATAATAATAATAATAATAAGGCGTTGAAGAAAATGACAATAATTTATGAAAAAATTCTCCTCATATATTAAAACGTATCAAGTAGGAAAAGAATATGATAAAAAACAAAACAAAGTAGGAACAAACGATAAAGGGTGGTAAAGTGACCTTACTCTTCTGTCACTGCAGGTCAACTTGTTAACTCTAACTCATCTTTTGTTGTTACGATTTTCAAAGAACGGTTGATTTGATTACTTCAGTTATTTTGTTCATTTAAATATCTGAAATAAGACACTTAATTCACAATATGAATCGTTAAAAGTAAATATTACTTTAATTTAGCTCCTGGGAATATCTGTAATTTACTTGAACAATATTGTCGAAGTGATGTAAGAATTGAAATTGGGATTGAATTACTTTAGTTTACAACATACATATTCATAAACTTACACACAAACACACACACACACACACATATATATAATATATATATATATATATATAATATATATATATATATATATATAAATAAATATATATACACACACACATACATATATATATATATATATATATTATATATATATATATATATGTGTGTGTGTGTGTGTGTGTGTGTGGTAAAGTAATCTAATATAATTTCAATTTTACTTTCATTGCTTACATCCCTTCAATAATATTGTTCAAGTAAATTACATATATATTACCAAGATCAAAATTAAAATAATAGTTATTTTTTAACGATTCACATTCAATTGAAAATTAAATTTCTTATTTCCGATATTTAAATGAACTAAATAAGCGAAGTAAAAAATCAAATTTGCATTAGAATATAATTGATCCGCCAAACGTATCTTTAAAATATTACCTTTGAGAATCGAAACATTAAAAGATGGGTTGAGTTCAAGTCAGGTCACGACCTGCAGTGACGTAGGAGATATTATTATCATTATTATCATTATTATTACTACTAGCTAAGCTACAACACTAGTTGGAAAAGCAGGATGTTATAACCCCAAGGACTGCACCAGGGAAAAATAGCCCAGTAAAGAAAGGAAATAAGGAAATGAATAAACTATATTAGATGTAATTCAAAATTGAAAACAAATATTTTAAGAACAGTAACAACATTGAAACATACCTTTCATATATAAACCATTACTAGAGACTTATGTTGGCCTGAGCAACAACAAAAAAATGCTGTAAGTTTGAAATTTTGAAGTTCTACCAATTCAGCTACCCGATTAGGAAGGTCATACCACAACTTAATCACAGCTGGAATTAATCTTAAAAATACTGTGTAGTATTGAACCTCATGATGGAGAAGGCCTGACTATTAGAATTAACTGTCACATTTGAGTTTCTTTCCTTGATTTACTGATAGTTTATTCCTACTTTATATTTTATCATTTTATTTTTAGTGAGTTTTTCCTATTTAATACCTCTAAATATTTAAAGGAACTTTCTTCATAATTTATCGTCGGTTTCTTTAACGATACTGACACATATT
>NC_090752.1:45453558-45553558 GCF_036898095.1 Palaemon carinicauda
AGGGTTGATCAGCTGATTTAAATGTAAACAATGCATAAAATTATAATTTGCTGTTTTTAATTACAAATATCATACTAAAGTGTGAATATTGCATGCATTATTATTGGATACAGTTCAAGGGAAACACCAGAGAGTAAAGGATGAAACAATATGACAAAAAGACAAAAATGGGGTAGCTAAGTTCCTACTTGCACATTCCCTCCGCCATATCTACGCCAATTCAAATAAATTAGCGAAATCAATGAATTTGGGAAAAGTGAGAATTATTAATGAGATAAAAATGACGAATGAATGCTAGAAAAGAGATGAATGAAATTGCGAAAACTAATGAGAATCAAAAGAGATGGAAAGAATGTTGTAGATGTGTATGGGAGAGCAAAGTAAAAGGGATTTGGGAAGGAATTGGGAAAAGGATTAAGGATATAATAATAAGTGAAGGACAATAATAATGTGAAGGAGATATCATACTAATATGCATGATAGGTTATATCAGTGAGGTAATTCTATGAAAGTGAATTGTCATATCAGTGGGATAATATCGTGAAAGTGATTATAGGTTGACGGTGGACTACGCAGATTTGATCAGCTCATTTTAATGTAACCAATGCATTACATTATAATTTGATGTTTTTAATTATAAATATGATACTAAAATGTGAATATTATATGCATTATTATTGGATACAGTTAAGTGAAACACCAGTTTAATTGAAATCCATTTAGTTTCAAACATAGCTGTAATTTTTTACTGCCATAAATGGATACACACTGTACAGAGATAACTAGGACCAGCTGGGTGTAGAGATAAGTAGTGGCGCGCAGCTCTCTCAGTGTAAAGAAGCGCAGGCTATTTGAAATCATGGCCCAGGTTGAATTTTATCACAATATTTATGAATCTTTTATAGGTATTGTCTTGTTCTTGGCCGTCCCAATGCCGTTGTCAAGTACAGTATTTGAAATCAAATTCTAAATGTTGGGTAAACAAATCATCACAATTTTTTTTTCTTCCTTCTCCTTGGCCGCGAAAAAAACGAAACCGCGATTAACGAGTTTTGACTGTAGTTTTAACATTTTCATTCTGATTGAAAAGGAGAATTTAGCAAATTCTCAAAAAATCTTAATTTTTATTTTTGATACTTCTTACATAAATATTAAAGTGAATTTGGTCACCAATTCTTCTAATTTTTTCTAAATTTCTGTTTCTGTATGAGAAATTTAGAAAAATGATTTGTTCCAACACAGAGACTTACCTCGAAACACTTTCTTAGGAGTTACCTGGAATCTCCTCTCAAACGACCAGAGTTTTGTGTAGTTTACCCTACTCCCATTTTCTATAATGATAGGCCTAGCGGAGGAATACGTGCCCTGAGTGCAATACCAAGTCAGGCCACATGTTTCCCAGGTCGTAGGCTTCAGTAAGTTCTCTGGTCGGGTCGCGTTATCACACGACGCTCCTCTGATCTCAGTGCGACCCTTTGTGTCTCGTGGCCACGTGGTTACCGCATGGTCCGTTGTGCTCTGCCTGCGCGCTTGGTGCTTTATCTGTGTGCTTTCGCTTTCATTCCTTTGTGCTTTCATTGTGTTTAGTGTTCTCATTCTTTTGTTGTGCTTGTGTCTAGTGGTTTTTGTGATTGTGTGCGATGGAGCATGCTCTCCGTTGTCCTGGGCCTAGAGCCGGGAAATCGTGTGGGGCTTTTTTGTCTAAGCCCGATGTTGATCCGCACATCAAAGATCCCTCAGTACCTTCCACAGTGTGTTATTTACATTACATTTTAAGTGGTACCTGGCAAATCATTTGAAAGGGAATTGATCTCATTTTTAAAAGTTGTAAACAAGTTTTTTTTTCATTACTATGTTTATTTCAATTTTTTAAAAACTAGAAATGTTTCTTCTCTAAAATCAACTGGTCATTCAAATTTAATCTACCTTTTCTATACATCTGGCAATAATTTATAATTTTTAAGCTGCAAAATGATACTAAAACCTATATCCTACCATGAAATTAAATTTATACTGGTTACAAAAATATATACCATGTGAAAATGGTCAACTAGTAATCACTTGACTCTTTCTTGAAGCTGGAATTTCACAAGGATAAAAATTTATGTAGTGACCTTATACAGTACTGTGTAAGTCTTATATTTTGCTTCCTAGATAAGTGTAGCTTTAATTTTTACGCTCAACAATTTTTATTACTGTGCTGTATTTGTGTAACGATGAACAGAGGGAGAGAAAAGAAATATTGATTTTAGTCATTTTCTTTGGTAAACCTGTAGGCATTTCATCACATAATTTGTAATAGTATGTAAACAATGGAATACTATATTTTATTTGTTATCAATGTTCCTGATTTCTCTTTTATCCTTTACTAATGGAACACATTTGCTAAAGTAGGTTTGCCTTTGCACATACAGTATAGTATATATGTAGGCATGAAAAATGTTTAAGAGTTATTTACTGAATATAGGTGATTTTATTAAATAACAAAATTATTTTTAGTTATTTCTTTGTTCAGCCATTTACAATATAAGTTTTTATAGCTTTTTATTCCCTCTTGATATTTATTTTAAGTATTTTTAGGAGATACTGGTCTTGCTAAATAATTTTATTCATGCAATTGTCTCTGATTTATTATTCTTACTTTTATCCCCCCCCCCTTTTTTTTTTCGTCAGACTTTGCTTGGAGAGTAAAATCCATTTGCATGAGGCTACTTCAGCAGCATAGTTATATCTGTTGAAACCTCTTGCATTTGGTACAGAACTCTTGTTGATTTAACTGTTAGTGGATTTTCAGTGTTTTTATTATTTACAAGACACGATAAGGCTTGTTTGTTTCATTCAAATTTATAGGGGTGGTGTTCTGGATACGGAAGACATTGTTCAAATTGTAAAATAGTGATTGCCCAATCATGTTTATTGGTTTGAATTGAAAACTCACTGAATCAGAAGTGACTGTTTTGGATGTTGGAACGTTAGTGTTTGGTTCTTCATGTGATTATTCAGATGAGTTGTTAGTTGAATGCCTAATACGGGGTGGATTTTACTCTACTTTCACGACTGAAAGAGTTCAATTTTTGGTTGATTTTTTAAAGGAATTATAGAATTAAGTTGTGAAGGTCGTTTTGTGAAAATTGCTTGTAATTGTTGTAATTTTTGTTTGGCTAGTATAGTGTAACTTTTTAGTTTTATATTGAAGTGTTGTGGAGTTATAAAAGATTAGCATCGCGTTTTGCTATACTATTTAAATAATTTTACTGATTTTCATCTTTCGTTTTTATCTCTGAATATTGGTAAATACACACGTTAAATTTTACATTTCAGTCATATTCATACTTGCAGTCAGCAAATAATGACTTCTTCCTTTTATTGTAATGTTCAACATTAAAATTAAGTATCCTTTAATTTTATGGTTGCACTGTTCTTCAGGTTACACAGACTTGATATCTACTAGTTACATTGCCTTTGATTCATCTTTTAATTTTTAAGAGATTGTTTTTGTAGTTTATTTACAGTTACAGTTAGCATGTAACTTCGATGCAAAAAGAAAAACTAGTTGGAAACCACTCACTTTGTATTATTTTTGCAGTTAATTTTGTGAAACTAATTTAGGGGTATCGGGTATTTACAGTATTTACTGGGTTTCAAACTATATTCAAGCATCCTTTCAATGTCTGGTGAGGAAAATTAGGATGCTTAGCAAGGTTATTATTTGTTGTAAGGCACAGAATTGAGTGGTGTCTCTTTGAGAGATGCAAGGAGGATTCTTGAAGGTAATTTTAGTCCTTCCTTCAATTATCTTTATGGTCATGAAAGGTCAACGAGCTATTTGAACCTATGGTATTTGTATCAGTATGGAGTAAGGTTTTGATGTGATCACATACTGAGACTGACGACAGAGGAAATGGTCCGGCAGGTGTAGATTGGTGTGGGCTGATGCTTAAATTGGAAGTTCATAGACTTTATTAAACTAAATTGGTGTGGGCTGATGCTTAAATTGGAAGTTCATAGACTTTATTAAACTGTAAGAACCAGTACTTCTGCGTGAGTGATCACATTGGAATCAAATGTATTATAAATTCTAGCTTCAGCCTACTCCTGCATTGTCAAATCAATGTCAGTGTTGAGGGATCTTAAAAACTTGATCTTTTTGTGCATATTTCTATGTACATTCTTTTGGTACGGTGTATTGTGTTGTATTCCTTCAAGATTTTGAGGCTTCATGTCAGAATGGGGAAGAGATGCGTGTGATTAGGCCTGATTTGATTGTTGTCGAGGTTATCCCCAGACAAAATTGTTAGTATTTTTCAAGGTTGTTTTTGTTTTGGAATTTTCAACTTTCAGTTATAAAACAAATGGGAAATTGTAATTTTTATTTGTAAATGTTTTGTTCATTTAGGATTTTAGTTCATATAGACGTCAAAACATTACTGTACAATATTTTCAATTTTACTAAAGAGTTTTAAGCTTATGTTTTTGAGGTTCTTTCAAATTTTACACAGAACACTATCAGTTTATTTCATAATTGAAAGCATGGAATATATGCAGTATAAAAGTGTTTAGTTGGACTGTCAGCCTCTTAATCTTTAGGGATCAAAATAATTTGTGAATAAATTTGTTTTAAGTGTTAGCCATTTGTTTTTTTAATTACAAGTTGGTATTCTTTTTGTCATTTCAGAAATCAAGAGTAGATAGACCGGGGGCATCACGCCGCTGTATTTACCCTTAAGGTAAATACTGTACCCTGTGTAATTTTTAACTTTAGAGTAGCCTATAAAGCAAAGCCAAATTTAAGTGCAGGTATTAAGACGTAAGATATTATGTCTTGAAGATCCATTGGATTAATGTGTAATAACCTTAAAATTCTTGGATGAGACACATGAAACCCAGTTAGTGAAACTGTACAGTCTTTTAGGTTTAGTTTCTCATCCTTTGAGTATACAGTAGTATGCTTTTTATGTAGTTTTGCTTCTCTAATGTTTATACTAGCTCAACAATTGTATATGTTCCACTTAGGTTTATTACGTTGCCTGCGCTAAGTAGATTACAGAATTGAGTAATGTTCATTATGTTTTCATTATTTTAAGTCATTACACAGTGTTATTCCTTTTTATCTCCTCCTCTGTTCATAGCCACAATACAGTACTGTATTTGTAATTTCCATATTTTGAATTAATTCCCAGTACCTATACCTCTGTGCTGAGCGAAATAAGGTGTAAAACTCTTGATTGAAGTGAGCACAGGTGTCGAACAATTTTTTTTTTTTTGTCCAATATCATGTAACTTTTTTTTAGATAATTTTTATAATTTTTAAAGAAAATACAACTGTTTGAACAATTCCTCTGAGTGTTTGAATTTTTTTGTATCCTTAAAAACTTAAGACTTAAATATACAGTGATCCCTCGTTTATCGCGGTAAATGGGGACCAGTTACCCCCGAGATAGGTGAAAATCCGCGAAGTAGGATTGGGCCCCTCCCCCGTAATTTTTGTATGTGTGGGGTACAAGGATAGTTGAATTACTGTATGTGTTTATATGCTTTATATATAGTATATGTACAGTATGTTATGCTTAAATCTATTGTATTTAAAGTATAAAATCATTATAGTAAAGTCCTGTAATGTATACTACATACACACGCATATTTTACATAAATCAACAAGTATACTTTTAACTCACTTTTTATATTTTACTTAAATCTACAGTTTTTAATTATTACACACACACACACACACACACGATATTATGGTGTTCTAACACTCACTAATGGCAGTAGTATCTTCAGCTGTAATGAGGACGACAACGCCGCAAATGACAACGATAAAGGCGATGACAATGACAGACCTGTACAGTTCGATGAATGATGATGATGGAATTACTGCACAGGTATAATGAGGCCTTTAAAGCAGTTCTGGAAGCACCTCATCATCATCAGATATCGGCGCTGGGTCGTGGTCATCTGCTTGTGAGAGAGGCACAGAGGCTCCCACTCCACTTGTAGAGGGTTGAGGTTTACGTGAAGGCTCTTCTGCTGGAGGCGCTGATGCTGTAGCTGGCTTTTTAAACTTTTTTAAGAACATGGTGACGGGTAGTTTCTGTCGTTGCTTTTTCTTTTGTTGCAAAATAACCCCCATCAACATGGATGCAAAACTCGACAGCTTGAACCATGCTCTCATCGACTTCTTGTGTAAAGCGTTGCAATGCCCTTGCCATATTCCACATTTCCTCCGTCATGTCAGCAAATTCTTCATCCTTAATTATGCGGGCCAGTGTCGCCTCCCTCTCCACTGCTGAGTGATGGATTTTGTCAGGAGTGAAGCCTGCGTAATCATGAACAGCAGCAGGCCATAATTTCTTCTAACTAGAACTGATGATTTCTGTTTGCATTTCTTGCAATGCTTGCTGCAAGTTAGTCGAACATGACGCAATTTTGTACTTTCGCCAGAACTTTTTCAAGGTGAAGCCTTCTTTGGTGGCACTGCCGTATGAGGCCCTCCATCGTGGCACGAGTGGAGAGTGCCTCAAATGCACAAATGACCCCTTCATCCAGTGGCTGTATAAGCACTGTGGTTTTAGGGGGCAGAAACCTGCACCCCATTATACTGCAGGTCTGTTACATGGCCTCCTGCACAGTCCATCAAGAGAAGGACCTTGAAAGGGAGGCCCTTCTCAGCAACATACAGCTTTACCTCAGGGACAAACCAGTTGGCTGTGAGGGCTTTAGTTATCCAGGCCTTTGCGTCATTCATTCAATAGATGGGGAGCATAGCCTCATTTTTATTCTTCAAGGCCCGTGGATTTTTTGCCGTATAAATAAGGCCTGGCTTAATCATAAAGCCTGTAGCATTACCACACATGATGAGTGTGACTTGGTCCTTGAAGAGAAATGTACGTAATGGCATTCTCTTCAAAAAAGACCTGTCTCGTCCATGTTGAAAACTTGTTTGGGGAGGTACTGGCCATCCTTGATCATTTTTGAAAATTCAGCCTCCATGTAACGACGGGCAGCACCGGTGTCGGCAGAGGGAGCCTCGCCATACAAAGGCACGCTTTTGAGGCCGTATCGCTTTTGAAACTTGTCGAACCAGAGTTTGCTGGCTGTAAAGCCTCGTCCTCGAGGCGGAGAATCACTCGTCATAGTGCTGGTATGCTGTGGTTCGTCAGCATCATCTTCCTTAGCTGCTTTCTCTTTGTCGTCATTGGGCAAGGTTTGATCTAAGAGAGACTTGGCCTTTGTCCTTATCATATTAGGATCCAAACTCACATTTTTTTTCCTACAATCTGCAGTCCACAAGGCTAATGCAGCTTCCATCTTAACAATTTGCTTATTATGCGGCGTTTCCACGTTTCGCTTCTTTGTTAATGTTAAATGTTATCATTGTCGCAGTTCTGCGGATGTTCACTTCATCTTTCTTTATTTGTTCCTACACTTGATACAAACCCTCATTCTTTACTATAGGAGATATTCTAGTGCGAGCTGGAAAATACGGCAGAAAACCTTAACAAGGTCGTTAACAACCGGGCTGGTAGTTATCTACCTGTTAGTGGTGGGGGACTGCCGGTCGGTAGCTACTGAATACCTTCAATCGAATTCTAGCCGTCGCAGTGGTAACACAGCTGCTCCTGCTCTTGTTTGACTGGCAGACTAGCCTTTCTTTATTGTGTTTTTGATTAACACTTTCTTTTTCTTCGTTAGATGTGATGTCCTCTGTTATGAGGAAGTGTCCTGGGGTTCCCAGAAATCTTGTGGCACATTCATGTCACCACCAGAGATGGATCCTCATTCCCTATGCCCATCGTGCAGAGGTCATAGGTGTTCTGAAGGCTCCCCCTGCCAAGTATGTAGAGAATGGTTGCCCTCTAAGTGGGAAAAGTTCGTGAAGAGAAAGAAGAAGAAATCCAGAAAGGATTCGTTACCCCCAGGTTCGCCGTCGAAAGGTAAGGAGTCTCGGGCCTCTTCTTCGGCCTCTCGATCTCTCCCTTCAGACTCTTCCTTGCGTCCATCCTCTGGGGGGGAAGTCAAGAAAGAGCGACACCATTGACTTAAGCCCCATTCCCTTTGGTCAGGCAGATCACGTTGCCCCTCCCAGTGGGACAATTTTTTCCGCCACCGGGAATGACTCTATTTAGGCTTCCATTTCAGATCACGTATGAGCGGTATGGCCTGCCCTTGGACTTCCTGGTTCTCCTTCGGAGGAAGTGTGGAACCAGTTCCTCGCGGGCACAGTTTTACCTCAGGTCCCTTCTGTTTTGGAGCCCTCGGGAGTTTCGGACCTCGCCTACCTCCCCTCAACTCAGTCAGCGCACGCAGAAGTTTCAGCAGATATATTAACTTGAGTTCCAGCGGCGCCTACTTCGTACCTCACTTGCGCTTCTACGAAACTACAACGTCGCAAGCGCAAACATCGGAGTACCTCCTCCTCCTCGGAGGCTAGGAGGGAGAGAGAAAAGAGGAAAAGGAGAGCTCGCTCTCCTTCGCCCAGACGTTATCGTCGGAGAGACAGGCGACATAGGAAGAGACATTATCGTTCTCGCTCTTCCTCACCTTCTATCTCTTCACGAAATGTCTCGCCGAGAGACTATAAGCCCTCTCGTCACAAACATGAGAAGAGCGCTTCCTTGCGTCATCGTTCTGCCTCGCAATCGACTTCCTCTCGCGAGGGATCATCTAGGCGCTTGAAGAAATAGAGCGCTACGATACGTTCTCGCTCTTCGTCACAAGAGTTCTCTCCTAAGCATAATAAGCGCTCCCGTTGGAGAAGCTCTTCCCACGATTTTTCATCTAATCACACCCGGAGAGCGGACAAGGGAAAAGCGCACTCTGAGCGCGATCCCTCTCCTTCACATATTAGTTTGAGGAGCTCAGATCGCTCAAGGAAAGGGAGAAAGAGCACTTCTCACCATCGCTACGTATCAGCAGAGAGAGAGAGCGCTCCCGTCCTTCAACCTCCCGACGGCGCAAATCTCTGGGCATATCCGCGCGGGGTCATTCACCTCGCCGTCGTGTTTCAGACAGGACAGCTCCGGTTCCCGTGCTCCCTAACGAGTTACGGAATACAAGCCTCACGAGAACCTCAGAAGAAGACGCAGGAGTTCAACCCTTCTTCTCCTCGGTTGAGAACAGAGGGAAAAGGCCAGACCGCCGATTAATGCAACCTCTTACTAAGACAGTACCGATAATTCGGTCACCTATGCCTAGACCATCGACTTCCAGGCAAGGTCGGGCGCTCGCAGCGCCATTAGCCAGCGCTCAGCCTTCCCTTGGAACAACTACAATGGAGTATCCTCCTTGGAACAACTGCAATGGAGTATCCTACTTCGCCGTTACCTCCAGACACTCAGACTTCTATCGCCCTTCCCTGCGAGGAATTAGCGCGACCGGAAGATTTCTCGGAAGAGCAACCATCAAAGGACTTAGAGTCCTCCTATCTGAGGGCTCTAAGAACTATGTGTAATATCTCAGGCCTCGGCGATCTACGTCTGTCGCCTCGACATACCGATGCTCCAGCTTTAGACAGACTATGTCGTCCTCCACCAAACCCTAAGACCAGAATCAAACTTCCCTGGTCTATTCACACTGCAGGCAGTCTCGGGGGAAACGGGTTCCTTGAAGTCTCAAGGATCCCATAAACTTCTACAATTCCCATTTTTGAGGCAAAAACGCTTTTACAAGGTTAGAGACGCCAACCCTTCTCCTCTGACCCTGGATCCCCTCACAGTAAGGCTCACATCTGGCTGTTCTTCAGAGAGAGACTCTTCTCTCCCAGTTTCCTTCACTGCCACAGAAGCCTCGGCAATGGAAGCAGCATCAATGTCCCTTCTGGAGGCATTATCCTGGTTTGACACGTGGTCAGGCACAGTCGGCTACCTAGCGAGTCACGAAGTTCTATCAAACCAAAACTCCATGCAGTCCCTACAGGAAGTCCTAGCTGCTGGGCTAAGACAATGGACTTCCTAACTGCTACAACTGCAACCACGTGGAGCAATTGGATCCTCAAAAGGAGGGAATCAGTATTTTCCAGACTTCATAGGAGCATCGGTAAGGCCGAGAAGTCAGATTTGAGAAACTCGGACCTTATGCAACCTCTCCTCTTTTCTAAACAGGCAGTTTCCTCTGCCTTAGATACTTGGAGGAAAGAGACGCAGGACACCGCGATGCAAAGGGCTGCCTCCCTTCGCACAATGCAACAGCAGCCAACTTCACAACCCAAAACCATAACCGCAACTCCACTCCCAGCCAAGAGCCTCAGTCGCCCCTCTTTTATAGCCAAACCTATGGGCAGAGGAAAGTCGGCTCCTCCCAAGGCTAAAGGCAGAGGAAGGAACCCTAGACAGAAATAGGGTCACGGCTCCCCCCTCACAGTGCGTAGGGGGTGCTTGCGGGGGAGTTGGAGGAGGTGGAAGGCTATGGGGGCCATGCAATGGACCATCAAGGTACTTTGTTGGGGTTACCGCATCCCCTTCATAGGCTCTCCTCCTCCTCTAATTCCTCCCCCGATCTCGTCCTCCCAGGTCCCTCGGGATCCCGGGAAACGGCATGCCTCTAAAAGGCGCCATACAAGAGGTCTCCAACACCTCCCCGGGGTTTTTCAGCCGCCTCTTTCTGGTAGAAAAAGCCTCGGGAGGTTGGAGACCAGTGATCGATCTCTCTACCTTGAATCAGTTTGTGAAGCAAACTCGATTTAAAATGGAGACAGCAGCCTCCGTGACCCAAGCGGTGTGTCCAGGAGACTTTATGGCATCTGTGGACTTAAAAGACGCATATTTCCAAGTGCCGGTCCATCGCACATATTGGAAATTCCTGCGCTTTCTGGTTCAGGGTCTAATCCTCTAGTTCAAAGTCCTATGCTTCGGCCTCTCGACAGCCCCACAGGTTTTTATGAGGGTTTTCGAACTCGTTTCCTCATGGGCTCACAAGCATGGGATATGTCTGCTAAGGTACCTAGACGATTGGCTACTCCTGGCCTCGTCCAGGGAGCTAGCTCTGGATCACCTGAGAAGACTTCTGGACCTTTGCAAGGACCTGGGGATCCTTGTAAACGCAGAGAAGTCTTGCTTGATTCCAACCCAAGTCTTAAACTCAATGGGTATGTCCATCAACACCCAGGTAGGGAGGGTGTTATCTTCGGAAGACAGACTACGGAGAGTGGAACAATCCATCGCCCAACTCTTGTCTCCACGGCCTCCTACAGCCAAGTCGTGGCAGGGAATTCTGGGCCATCTTTCCTCCCTGAAAAAACTAGTTCCAGGCGGAAGATCAAGAATGAGAAGTCTCCTTTGGCATCTGAAGACCCATTGGTCTCAAAAGATCAATTCCCCATTCTTGTCAGTGGAGGTTCCAGCTCTGGTGATACAAGATCTTCATTGTTGGTCAACCAGAGAGAATACCCAAAACGGCATTCCCCTTCAAAGCCCCAGTCCGAAGTTAAAACTTTTCAGACGCATCGCTACGGGGCTGGGGTTCCCACCTAAGCCCGAAATTAGCATCAGGAGTTTGGTCCCCGAAAGAACAAACTCTCCATATAAATCACCTGGAATTATTAGCAGTCTGGAAAGGCCTAAAATACTTTGTAAAAGATCTACAAGGACGAGAGGAGGTGCTGATGAGCGACAACTCCACAGCCGTCTCGTACATCAGCAAGCAAGGGGGTACTCTAGCAAGAGACCTCTGTCTGCCAGCGGTCCAGATTTGCCAGTGGGCGTAAGGTCACAACATTTCTCTCACGGCCATGTTTATTCCGGGCCGGGGAAACATCGTGGCGGATCAACTGAGCAGGCATCACCAAGTGTTGAGTGGCGAATGGTCTTTGGATCCTCGAGTAGCGAAGACAGTAATAGCTTTGTGGTGTTTCCCCATAATAGACCTGTTCGCCACTTCTCTGAATGCGAAACTTCCCCGCTACGGGTCTCCAGTTCCAGACCATCAGGCAGCGATCCAGGACGCCCTTCAACATTCTTGGGATAACCTGGACGCATATGCCTTTCCACCCTTTTGCCTGCTCAGAAGGGTGATCAACAAACTCAGGACCTCCCGGAACTGCAAGCTAACACTAATAGCTCCGGCATGGCCAAGCAGAGAATGGTACGCAGACCTTCTTTCCCTGCTGGTTCAAGTTTCAAGGTTTCAGCCTCCAGAACCCCTTCTGCTGACGCAGCCACACAGTGGTGTCCCCCACGGGAGAATTCCCTTCCTGGAGCTTCATGCCTGAAGGCTGTCCAGTCACTCCTCAGAAGCAGAGGCTTTTCAGGGAAGGTGGCTGAGCACATGTCCAGGCACCTGCGCCAATCTATCACAAATCTCTACCAAGCAAGATGGAGTGTGTTTGCAGCTTGGTGTAGAGGGCGAGGCCTGTGTCCACTCGATCCCTCTCTTCCATTAGTGGCAGACTTCCTTTTGTACTTCAGGATGGAAAAACTTTGTCTCGGCAATTAAAGGCTATCGTTCAGCCTTAAGCCTCATCTTTAGACCGAGAGGGGTTGACCTTTCCACCTCAGAAGATATCACATTGATTCGAGGTTTTGAGAGATCTTGCCCCCCAGTTGAGATTAGACCACCACCTTAGGACGTGTCCCTGGTCTTACGTTCCTTGAAGGGTCCACCCTATGAGCCCTTAAATAGGACCTCTGACTACTTCCTAACCCTTGAGACCTTCTTCCTAGTAGCTCTGGCTTCGGCAAAAAGGGTTGGTGAACTACATGGTCTATCCTACGAAGTCACCCATTCTAGGGGATGAGGGGAAGTCTCGCTCAACTTCGTACCCGGCTGTGTGGCCAAAACTCTTCATCGGCCGATTAGAGGTTTAGAGAATTTAAATTTTCCAGCCTCAATAAGGTAACACAGGATACTGACCAATTGCTACTGTGCCCAGTCAGGGCGCTAAGGAAATACCTGAAGCGCACCAGACCTTTCAGACCACGCCTCCGTCATCTCTTCCTCAGTACCAACAAGGTAAAGAAGAGAATCTCTTGCAACACCATCTCTTTCTGGCTCAAGAAAGTTATTGCGAGAGCCATTCACGGAGACCCAGAGGCAGCTCAACCCAAAGCCCATCAAGTTAGGGGAGTGGCTGCCTCACTGGCATTGTAAGAAAAATTTTTCAGTCTCCCAAGTCTTAATTAAGAGGTGGAGTCTGGAAACGCCAATCTACATTCACCACTCCGATGTGACACATAGGCTTCTAAACCTTTTCTATAGGGCCTATTGTGGCAGGTCAACAGGTGTTGTAGCTACTTTACGCCCTTTCAGGGGACAGTAGCCATTGGTCGAGGATTCTGTGTTACACTAGGTTGTTAGAAGGACATCCATCTATCTTCTGCGCTTCCTTCTTCCTTCCATCTGGGTATCCTAGTCTGTAACCAGTTTCAGCTGGACTCACCAATGGAAATAAGGTATGAAACTCATCTGACTCCTCTCACAGGGTATAAGTTGTACTCATTGTCACGAGGGTTCCCCTTTTCAAGGTCGGGGGAAACCTAAATATGAAATGGTCCGAGTCAAATGTTCCCGACCCTTTTCATCCTGAAACATTTGTTTCCACGTAATTACAAACTTTCAGTCGTGCTTAGATTATGGGGATCTACAAAGAAAAGTTTAACAGGAGATTTTTTCGTCAAAAGAGTCTAGTCTGAGGACTATCTTCCCTAGGAATAGGGAACTCCTCGACCACCCTGACCTCAAGACTAAGTCTCCTATAGTAAAGAATGAGGGTTTGTATGAAGTGTAGGAACAATTGATGAACTTACAACAGTATGTATTTTTCTTAACATACAAACCCAAATTCTTTACACAAATCTTTCCTCCGTCACCGCCCCCTAAAATTAGTCCTAGCTAGAATCCGATTGAAGGTATTCAGTAGCTACCGACCACCAGTCCCCCACCACTAACAGGTGGATAACTACCGGCCCGGTGGTTAACGACCTTGTTAAGGTTTTCTGCCGTATTTTCCAGCTCACGCTAGAATATCTCCTATAGTAAAGAATTCGGGTTTGTATGTTAGGAAAATTACAAGCTGTATAAGTTTGTCATATAGCGCATGGCAGGTTTATTCACTCTATAATGACGTGCCACAGCGGCATAACTTCTGCCGTCCTTCAACAAATCTAAAAATTTTACCTTTTCGGTAATTGTCATCATCTTCCTCCTCTTTGGCTGACAAGAGGAATCTTTCATAGGGTCACAGTGCTTAGCAGGCATTTTAATAGCTTTACAAAAGTTGAATGAATCACAGAACACTACAAAAGCGAGACACTTGTAAGAGTACAGTACAGCGTGAACGAGAGACTGGCGGAGCGGCAGGATACACCAAGGGGAGATGCTGAGTAAGGAGGCGATGATGCGCAGCCAATCAGCTCACGGGATACATCCAGTCGAGCTCTGATTTGTCGATTTCACGGTGGTAACCAATCACTTGCCTTGTTTGACTTCCAGTGGGTATAAGAGCAAGCTGCTCTCCTTGTCTAGCAGCCCAGGAAGCTGTTTCTTTTGCACATCAAGATGAAACATGGCTGCTTTCTGCAATACAGCGGTATTTTTTAATTGTAATTTTTCGACAAAAAAACCTGCGATGCACCAAGTCCGAGATAGTCAAACTGCGAAGTAGCGAGGGATTACTGTAAACCCCTTAATTATACGGTGTTGCCTTGCCTTTCTTCCATGCAATGTGTCTCAAATTGCACCAGTTTGTATTAATCAAAGAATCCTTTACTGTAGTAAAACCAATTTGTTGGCAGACTCTGTTCACATTTGTGGTATTGCCGAATCTTCTTAATCCGGCAGCTTCCATTTCACTAGGAGTAAGGAAGGAAAATGACAAACTTGGAAATTTGGCATACATATTGCTGCTACTTTGCTTGGGTCAGTTGGGTTAGCCCTTAGTCAAAATCACATAAAATGTTTGGATTTAGCTTCCGTATTCATTAACGGAAGTAAGTTGCTTTAAACACCATGGAGAGTTCCCCGCATTATGTCCTTCGTCATGAAGAACGACAAGTGGCATACAGTATTATCAGTTTTTTAGATCGGAAAAGGAAAATGAAACTGTTGAGTTTGAAATCGATCAAGCAGTCAAACATGCCGAAGATACAATGAAATTATAAAAATAACTTTGCATCAGATTTGTAAGGAAGTTAAGGAAACTAGAGGCAAATTTAGAAAACCCATTTTTAGTGAGAAGAAAAGATAAAGATGTAAACAATCCTAGTTAACCAAAACGAATGGTTATTGTACAGAAAAAATTAATTTTTATCTTTATTTTACTTAAACACACAACTACAGTATATGATTATATTCAACATATTTTTTGTTGTTAAATCAAGCCTTCCAAACTACAGTACTATCTAAGTAGAAAAAAATTGTACGATGATTGAAATACAAGCAAAACTACTGTTTTTTGTTTGTTTGTTATTTTGGCTGCATGCGTTTACGCAATGATTATAACGTAACTAACGATACTTTTATAATTTTTTAATCCATTGAAGTAGAAGATGAGATAATTATTATTACTGGGTTACTGTAGAGGCGACTATCAGGAGTTGCACCATGTTTCAAGATTGCTGCGTAGAACTTTTTATGAAAAGGGTTAGTGGATGTATAAAATATATACACAGTACACTTAGTTACTCTGGAGTTGTACTGTGTACATATTGTACAGTACAGAATTACAGTAATGTTGTTTATTTTTAATGAAGACTGTGTACAAGGAGTCAAGTCGTCCAAACGAAAACGGCGAACACTTACATTACAGTTAAGCTTTACTGTAGTAATAGTACAGTAGTATATGACAGTAATATTCACTACAGTATCAGCAAGTGTTATACAATATTAATAGATAGGAACAACTATATTGTGATAGAAACAAAGTAAAGACAATATTAGGCAGTGGGTTAATTATGCGAGAGTTGGCAATGGCTGTCAGTTGTTAGGACAAGAGTTTTTCCACCCTAGGGCACCAGGTAGGGCACCAGGCATCTGCAGCTAAGTTCTGCGACTTGCTGCAATGTTAGAAAATAGCTGTTTTTCTGTATCACCATTCTACAACGATTCCACCTCAAATATGCGCAGAATATTCCGGGAGGGTTGCTCAACCTGTTGCAACGCCCGATTGACCTAGTCAGAACCATGCTGTGAACATTTTGAAATGTTCAAAATTTTGGTGATCTTCAGCTGCGCGACTCATTTGCTACTAATTATGCAAAACTAAGCAGCAGAGTCCATAGCAAATCATACCTCATTACAAATATGCAATGGTTTCTTTGCAACAATTGTAGGAATGAATGATGAAATTGTAATATCTATAGTCCTTTTCTTTTAGCGAGTCATATTTGCACCGACTCGCAGCAGTGCCCTTTTAGCTCGGAAAAGTTTCCTGATCGCTGATTGGTTGGACAAGATAATTCTAACCAATCAGCGACCAGGAAACTTTTCCGAGCTAAAAGGGCACCGTTGCGAGTCGGTGCAAATATGACTCGCTAAAAGAAATGGACTATAGTGAGTATATTGAGCCTACAACATGGGGCCACAGCATCACGACCCTGTGATGTTTCCAGCTTGCTTAAAAACAGGGGCAGAGAAGTGCTCTGCCAAGTTTGCGGCTTGTTCCACTCCGTTGCTGTCACCACAAACAAGACCATGCCCAGTAAATAAAATGTCACATCATTACGAATGTCCTAAATAAAAAATAAATTAATAAAAAAAAAAAATGTTAAATGATCACTACGAATGAAGTCAATATAGAAAACGAACATAAATAAATAAAACTTAAGTCACTGTGAATTATTTAAATAGAAAATAGATGTGAATAGATAAAAAGCATTAATGGGAATGAGGTAAATAAAAAAATATTAAATAATGTGTGAAATCCATATAAATAACAATATCAAGATTATCATGCTTAATGAAAAGAATTTAAAAGATCAGTATGAATGAAGAATATAAGTAAAATTAATTTAGACATTTTTTATTTCTTATGGCATTCGAACAATTTAGGTACATTACAAAACATCCGGCAATGTAGACTTAATAGCCATGATGAACGCAGTTCAACTCTTGCACACTCACTACATCAATCGCTCTGGTCCCAAAATAAGCGAGCGGAAATCTAGCAAGAAGCATTCGACAGGTCTTTCCGACATAAAACGACAAAACTCTATCCATCAATCACTGGACTTTCCGCCATTTCTTGGATAAAGAAAGTCACAGATCTTCGTTGCAGATGTGTGACCCCAGCCTAAAGTGGTCAAGCAGGGTGTGCTTTAAAATGATCAGAAAGAACTGGCAATGACTCAAAAGGGCTTCAAGTCCTCTCATGAATTGGTTAGACATGTCAATACCTCATATTATGCTTCAACTTATTCTTTCATTTGACTCGTCAAGAGTACAGTGGAACCTCTTAGGTAAAAAAAACAATCTTATGTTGGGGCAAATATTCCCATAAGAATACAGTGTGATTTGTATAAATCGTTCCACAGCCCAAAAACCTATGAATAACTCCTTAATAAATTACTACACATAATTACACATAACAATAATACAATTAAAAAAGAATAATAATAAAGAAATAATAAATAAAAGAGGGTTTTTTATTGTCACTTTACCTTAGAGACTGGCTAACGCAGGTGTAGGAATTGCTACGCAGCAGGAGACTGACGGTTGGCGAGGAGGTAGAGATGGTGACTGCGATAACGTAACTTACTCTAACTTACACTACGTGAACTTTAACCTAACTTAGCTTATTTATTATTTTTTAATTTTTATATTTTATATTTTTTTTATATACATTTTTTTCTTTTTGATTTTTAATTTTCATCACTTTCACTCAATTCAATCCTAGTTTTCTTTGCTTCACTTTTTCTCTTCATCACAGTCACTAGACCACCTTGTAGATTTTTTAAAGAAACTATCGAGAGAAAGTTGCTTGGTACGGCTTTTCAGAATTTTTCTGAAATGGGTTAAACAGACATCATCGAATTGCGAAACTACACGGCAAACCTGAAGAGTCTATGGGTGATACTTGTCAATGAAATGCACCACGTATTGATGATATGCTAACATCTTTTATTTCAGCCGAACTTAAGATGTGTTCTACCTCCTCGATGTCCTCCAACTCAACTGCGCTTGGAACTCATCATGCTGCAGTGCATGTAGCTCCTTGAGTTCCTCTGGGTGAGCTCTTCATGATGCTCCTCGACGAGTTCGGTGATGTCATCTTCATCGACCTCCAGACCCATGGACTTGCCAAGAGATACGATCTCTTCTACGTCTTCCTCTACGGCAAGCATAGGCTCAGGCTTGTGGCCAGAACCTTCAAAATCTCTGGGAGAAATAGCACCAGGCCAAAGCTTCTTCCAAGCTAAATTCAGTGTCTGTCGAGTTACTCCCTCCCAAGCCTGATCTATGATCTTCAAGCAGTGCACGATATTGAAATGGCTCCTCCAAAATTCATGCAAGGTTAAGTTGGTGGTTTGCGTGACATTGATGCACTGCTTAAATAAGTGCTTGGTGTAGAGTTTCTTAAAATTAGAGATGACTTGTTGGTCCATGGGTTGGAGGATAGGGGTGGTGTTCGGTGGAAGATACAGGACTCTGATAAACTTGAACTGGTCGATGATATCATCTTCGAGTCCTGGGGGGTGAGCAGGGAGCATTATCCAAGCAAAGTAAGCACTTTAAAGGCAAATTCCTCTCCTGAAGGTACTTCTTGACAGCAGGGCCGAAAACTTGGTTTACCCATTCAACAAAAAATGCCTAGTAACCCAAGTCTTAGAATTAGCATGCCAGAAAACATGCAGTGTCCTTATTGACTCTATGTGCCTTAAATGCCCTAGGTTTTTTGGAATGATAAACCAATAATGGCTTTATTTTGCATTCCTCGTGTGCGTTGGCACATAGGGCAAGAGTCCACCGATCCTTCATAAGCTTATGTACAGGCATTTTCTTCTCTTCGGCGGTAATATATGTTCGACTAGGCATCTTTTTCCAAAACAGACTGGTTTCATTACAATTGAAAACTTGCTGCTCTACGTAGCCTTCATCCTCTACGATCTTTTCAAATTTCTTAACAAAATCGTTAGCAGCCTTGGTGTCCGAACTTGAAGCCTCTCCGTTCCGAACAACTGAATGAATCCCAGTCTCTCTCTTGAATTTCTCAAACCAACCGCGAGACGCCTTGAATTCCTCCGTTGTAGGATCGGTTGAACTCTCCCCTGCATCACCCCCAGAGCCCTCCGCCTTCAAGTCACAGTAGATAGCGCTGGCCTTCTCACAAATGATTGTTTCAGTAATTGTATCGCCAACAATCTCTTTGTCCTTTATCCATATAAACAAAAGGCGTTCCATCTCTTCCAGGGTAGGGCTACGGCGTTTTGAAATAATGGTGATCCCCTTCGAAGGTTTGACTGCTTTAATGACTGCCTTCTGCTTGATGATCGTCAACATATTCCAGCCATATTGTGTAGCCAGATCACTCACACGCACACCGCGCTCATGTTTTTCTATAATTTCATGCTTCAATTCTAATGAAAGCATTGCCTTCTTCCTTTTCTCACCACTACTACTACCTGTACCGAAACTAAGCTTCTTAGGACCCATGATTATACATATAATCAAAAAAGAAATGTGAGAATAGGAAGATACAGTAATAAACACTGTTAATAACGGACCGAACAGAGGACAACCACACGATGCGCACGAGAACAGAGAACTGACCGATGCGACGCTTAACGGTGTTCCTCCGACGTGCTGCCGTCTACTGGCGTAAACAAGAAACTACGACCGACGCTTCGAGAAAATTCTACTTGTATGATCTACGTTGGATGTTGGAGCATGACTTCGGGTGTCGAGACGAAAATCTGATCGAATTTTACGTCGGGTGTTGGAACAATAGTATGTTGAGGTTCCACTGTATCTTTCACTAGGTTGCTGTCCCAGGACTTAACTGTGAATTCTTCCTTAATTTTTTACAACTCATATACATTAATACCTCACCCTACGTTGTTAATTTCTTCCAGGACATGTACTGAAGGTACCGTATATGACAAAGTACTTAAAACCTGCTCAAATGTATCTACAATCCCTTAAAACTTATATTGTTCCTTTAAATGTGAGCATTCATATACAATGCAAATATAATAATGGCTGAGTGTTCATGATTAGAAAGAAAATCAATGTCTCAATCTAGAAACGTATGCGTTCGAGAAGATTCGTTAGTGCATCATCAGATGTAGTGTATGTTTTCTTTGAAATTTCTAATAATTTCTTTGTGGTACCAGTACCATTACATTATTATGCTTGCAGAACTAGGTTACTGGAGAAAGCTTACAAGTTAGCATACTCCTTTACAGTACTAATGCAAATACATTTACTGTATGTCTTTTTCTCGTATATGTGCATATTTTCAGGGACTGTATTATTTCACATTCTGCTAAATTTTGACTGCTTATGTAAAAGTTGATCCATTCATAAATGGCATCTATTTAGTCTGACCATATTTCTTATTTCTATGAACATATCCCTGATATTCATATTGCTTTGTATCCAAAGCCAACACAACAATAACCTTGCCTTCAAAAAACTAAAAATTTTGCGTTCTTCCTTTTAAGAGACCAAGCTTCCCACCCACAAAGGCGCCGTGACATTACTAATGACAATTCAAGGTAAGGCTTAACCTCACCTGTTCTAATCTGTTTCTAATGTTGTTTGAACACGCAATGTTTAGCCCCTATAAATCAGCTCCAGGAGTTTCCAACAAAAGATATTGTAAACGATAGGTTTTCTTTTTTTATGCGTGTTCAAACGTTAAGTAACGTACACTTTATTGGATGACAGTTTTTTTTGTTGAGGTAGCTGGTCACTGAAGTAGAATATAAGCTGTTGTTTATAAGACTCACATTAACATCCTATTCACGATTTTGTTACAACTTTAACAGTGGTAACTTTATTGGGAATTGCTTCAGCAAAGAATTTAGTATTTCATTTGTGGTATTAACTTTGTTCCTACACAAATACAAACCAAACCCTCTTCAACAACCTCTCTTTTCATTTTATTCTGTGCTTTTCTTGATGAACCAACATTCACATTTAAAACATGATTGTTCCAACACAAATATTTACCGAGAACTACTTTCTTAGGAGTTACCTGTAATCTCCTCTCTACCGACCAGAGTTTTGTGTAGTATACCCTACACCCGTTTTCTATGGAGGGTTAACCCGGGAGTGAGAGAACGCGCCCCGAGGGTAGCCTTGAGCTAGGTCGGCGTCAGCTTGGGTCCCGTTAGCCAGTAAGTTCTCTGGTCGCGACGTGATACCATCACGCCGCTCTCGTCTCTTACGACCCTTTGTGTCTGACTCGTGTGTCCCGTGTGGTATCTCTGTGCTTATCCCTTGTGTTCTTGCGTGTTCACCGCCCTTCCTTGTGCTTTCCAAGTGTATTCCTTGTTGATTCCCTTCGTTCCTGTGCCTTGTGGTTGTGTGCGATGGAGCAGATCCGCCGTTGTCCTGGGCCTAGAGCCGGAAAGTCGTGTGGAGCATTCCTTTCCAAGCCCGAAGTAGACCCTCACTCCCTTTGCTCTTCCTGTAGGGGCAGGATGTGCTCGCCATCGGATACGTTTATTGAGTGTGTTAGTTGGAGTGAGATTCAGTGGGTGCGTTACGGCACTAAGAAGAAGAAGTCGTCGAAACGTTTGCCCAGGAAATCTAGCATCTCTTCACCGTTACCGTCACCCAGTGGACGGTCCGACGGGGCTTCTGTCTCGACTTCCCCTACCCAGAGTAGGGGATGAGGTAAGTCCGTTGCGGGGAAAGAGCCGAGGGCCCTTCCCCAGGAGTCTGTGTGTGAAGTGGGGGTTGCTGGGTCTTCTCAGGCTAGTGGGGGGCCTGGTAGTGCTGTGTCTGGGGGTTCTGGAGACTCTGCCCTTGTGCTTGGGGGGGCACGTTTCCTCCGACGACCCCTTGTGGTGTAGTAATATTGTGCCTGTTTCTTCGCCCGCTTCGTGGGCCTGTGTTTCAGGTTCTTCAGCGGCTGGTGACGCCCGGGGTAAGTTGGACTCAACGGTAAGTGAGCCCTTCGGGTGGAGGCTCCCTAAAACGCCAGGTAGGTCCCCAATGCGGATGGAAGAGGGGCTGGATACCTGGTTCCCTAGTGTAGTACGCCAAACCTCTTTTCCAGCTCCTCTGACGGCGGTTCCAGAGACCTTCCTACAACCCTCGACCTCTGGTACGCAGCAGGTTGCGAAGCCCTCCGTAGTCCCCGCTTCTGCCCGTCGTTCGGGTGGTACAGTTTCGTCAGGCTCTTCAGATGGTGGGGCTTCGTTCTCTTCAGAAGAGGAGACATCGGCAACGGAGGGAGCGGTCCAGGAGCAGGCGTTTCCGCTCAAGATCCCGTTCGAGGTTCAGTAGAAAACGGTCCCGCTCTCCACGGAGGAAGTTCATGAGGAGTAGGTCCCCCGATGGTGATTGGGTCTTCGTTCCCCGTAAGTCTGAGTTGCAGCGTTCCCCGGACCGGCAGTCCAGGGATTTCTCGCCGAGAAGGCCATCCTCCAGACGCAGATATGACCCTCGCAGGGAGAAATGCGAGAAGGCCGCTTCAGGCAGGCGTAAGGCCGCGAAGCTTCCGGTTCACCCCGCCCAGCGGGGGGAACCGTGCTTCCGTACGGGCAGCGTGGCCGAATCAGCACAGCTGGTTCGGCCCTCGGACTTAAAGGAACGGTTCCCTCCGTCGGGTCAGCCCACGGGATCCACATCCTCGTCCCCCAGAGAGAATACACGAACGGTAGTCCTCGCCGGCACGGTGATGCCAGTTCTGACCCCCGAACCTGGTGCGGAGGTTCCCGCCGGGGAAGACCGGTACCACCGCAGGGGAGTGCCTGTTGTTCCAGAACCGAAGTGCCCGGTGGGAGTGCCCGGTGACGCTGCTCCTCGGGATCAGGCGGAAGGTACTGCTGACGGTAGAGAAGGTTCCCCGACCAAGGACTCGGCCTATCGGAAGGTTATAGGCCTGATTCGAAGGCATCATCGGATTGAGGAACCGGTCCCAACCGATGAGGACTACTGGAGGTCCAGCCTGACCTGCTTGATGCAGGCACCCGTCCAACAGAAAACCTCCCTGGCCCTGCCTGTGGCCCAAGATCTCGTCCTGGGACGGGCTCATGTTGATAGAGTTGTGGCAGGCAATGCTGAAGCTCCCAAAATGCAGAGCTCCTCGAAGTTGCTCCATGGGCTCAAGACACAGAGTAGGTTCTATGTGCCAGAGGGAAAACGACCGGGAGCCTGCAAGGTGGAGCCTACCCTCGACGTTCTGGGACAGGGTGCCCCGGAGGACAGAGCCTCTTCATCCCCGATTTGCTTTTTGCAGTTGGAGGCTGCGATGATGGAGGAGATGTCGAAAGACTTGGTGCACGTCTCTTCTTGGTTGGACTGGTGGGCTTCCACACTGGTAGGTGTTCAAGCCACATATGACTTAACGGACCCGGAGCAGCAAAACCTCCTGAGGGAACTTATCATCTCCGGGGGCAAGACCCTGAAGTTCCTTACGTATCAGTCCCTTGCCCTTTCAGCGAATTGGGTTCTTCGCAAAAGGGACACTATTCTGGCGAAGCTTTCCCGGAAGGTCCCAGACAGGGAGGCGAGGGCCATGAGGAGCCTTCCTGTGTGGGGTGACTCCTTGTTCCCCTTGAAAGAGCTAGAAGAGATTATGGAGAAGGTGGCTAAACGAAAGGAAGTGAACGCTCCCAGGCCTCAACTGGTAAGGAGGCCCTCCTACAAGAGATCAGCATCAGACGGGCCCTCTACTTCTCAGGCCCCGCCTAACCTGACGAGGAGAGAAGCCCCTTCTTCCTCGTGGGCCTCAGTCCCAGATATCCCAGACTTTCTAGTATATCTCAGAGACGAGATAGGGATGTCAGTCCCAGCCATAAAAGGAGTACGAGCAGCCTTGGGTCAAGTCTTCCTTCTGAAGGGCATCGACCTGGGCTCCTCTAGACACATCTCTATGCTTGTCAGGAGTTTTGAACAGTCCTGCCCCCCTCAAACTGTTAGGGTGCCTCAGTGGGACCTGGCAAGGGTCCTGAAGATGTTAAGTAGCCCCCCGTTCTAACCAATGAAGGATATCGTAGACAGGGATCTCACTCTCAAGACGGTCTTTTTGTTGGCCTTGGCCTCTGCGGCTCGGCGAAAAGGGTAGGTGAGATCCATGGGCTGTCTTATGACGTCTCTCATTCGAAGGGGTGGAGAGAGATCTCTTTCAAGTTCGTCCCTTCGTTCGTGGCGAAAACCCAGAACCCAGCAGTCTGGGATCCTAAATTCGAGGGGTTCTCTCTGCCAGCTATTCCTAGGTCTGGGAATCCTGAGGATTTGAGGTTATGCCCTGTCCGTGCCATTAGGAAATACCTTGAGAGGACTGCACATCTCCGGCCAGGCATCAAGAGCCTTTTCGTCTCCACAGGTGTTACAAAGAAGCAGGTATCGAAGAATACCATATCCTTTTGGTTGAGACAAGTTATTGCCAGGGCCTACAAGGAGGAGGTACTCCCAAGCCCCATGACATCAGAGGTCTGAGCACTTCCTTAGCCTTTGAGAAGAACATGGCAGTGTGCCAGATCCTTCGGGCGGGCACCTGGTCGAACCAGTCGACCTTTACTGCCCATTACCAAAAGGATTACTCAAGAAGGTCCTTAGACGGGTTCTCCATTGGGACAGTCATCTCCGCGCTCCAAGTGATTTAACGGTGAAGCCCCAGGCACAATCGCGGATAGCAAAACCAGGAGACACAGGTTCGTTCCTTTTCACCCTAATCCCCGTTTCCTATCCCTATCGGAGATAACCACACTTATGTAACCAATGAAGAACACGTCTCTGCAACTTTGTTACTGGACTCACATCAGAAGATTTTTCAAAGGGTGAGTACTTAGACACTAACGTGAGCTCTTTGTGTAGTTTACCCTACCGTTCGTTTCCCAGTTTTTAAGAACCTAGTTCATATTTAGGATTCTTGGCGTCCGCTTTGCTGGGTCTGAAGGTCAAGAAGCCACTCCCACCTCCTAAAGTGTAAGTCTCCTAAGAAAGTAGTTCAAGGTAAGTACTTGTGTTGGAACAAATCAAAAATTTTAAGTCATTTTTATTTTTCCTAACATACTTACCGAGAACTACTTTCGGGTAATGGCCCTCCCTACCTTCCCCGAGTGCCTCTCTGCCCTTGCAGGGACTTTTTGCAACATCTGAGGAACTTACTGGCTAACGGGACCCAAGCTGACGCCGACCTAGCTCAAGGCTACCCTTGGGGCACGTTCTCTCACTCCCGGGTTAGCCCTCCATAGAAAACGGGTGTAGGGTATACTACACAAAACTCTGGTCGGTAGAGAGGAGATTACAGGTAACTCCTAAGAAAGTAGTTCTCGGTAAGTATGTTAGGAAAAATAAAAATTACTTAAAAATGATATTTTAATTATAAAATAAATTTTTGAATATACTTACCCGGTGAATATATAATAGCTGCAACTCTGTTGCTCGACAGACACATACATAAAAAACTCGCGAGCGATCGCTATGCAGGTTGCGGGTGTGCCCACCAGCGCCAACTGTCGGCCAGATACCACTCTCGGATGTAAACAAAACCTTCAATTTCTGCTCATCCCACTGCGTCTCTATTGGGGAGGAAGGGAGGGTCATTTAATTTATATATTCACCGGGTAAGTATATTCAAAAATTTATTTTATAATTAAAATATCATTTTTAAATATTTAACTTAGCCGGTGAATATATAATAGCTGATTCACACCCAAGGAGGTGGGTAGAGACCAGAGTTAATTATGTTTACAGCGTATAAGCTAAGAGTTTTTTCATTTTGGCAGTTATCAATATAACAAAACCAAAATAAATAGGTACCTGGTGAGGAAGTTGACTTAGACGGTTACTCTGCCTTGTAAGTCTGTCTTCCTCACGGAGCCCAGCGATCCTCTTAGGATGCTGACAGACTCCCAGGAGCTGAAGTATCAAGGGCTGCAACCCATACAACAGGACCTCATCAAACCCCTAATCTGGGCGCTCTCAAGAAATGACTTTGACCACCCGCCAAATCAATCAGGATGCGAAAGGCTTCTTAGCCTTCCGAACAACCCATAAAACAATATTAAAAACATTTCAAGAGACAGATTAAAAGGATATTGGAATTAGGGAAGTGTAGTGGTAGAACCCTCACCCACTACTGCACTCGCTGCAACGAATGGACCCAGTGTGTAGCAGTCCTCGTAAAGAGTCTGGACATCTTTTAAGTAAAATGACGCGAACACTGACTTGTTTCTCCAAGAAGTCGCGTCCATAATACTTTGCAGAGATTTATTTTGCTTGAAGGCCACGGAGGTTGCTATATTTCTAACTTCGTGCGTCTTAACCTTAAGCAAACATCGGTTTTTCTCATTCAAGTGAGAATGAGCTTCTCGTATTAAAAAAAAAAATCTGATAAAAAATGACAAAGAATTCTTTGACATAGGCAATGAAGGTTTCATAACTGAGCACCATAATGCCTCAGATTTCCCTCGTAATGACTTAGTACGAGCTAAATCGAACTTAAGAGCTCTAACAGGACATAATACTCTTTCCAGTTCGTTGCCTACGATCTCTGATAAGCAAGGAATATCATAAGATTTAGGCCAAGGACGAGAAGGCAGTTCATTTTGGCCAGGAAACCAAGTTGAAGTGAACAAGTGGCTTTTTTCTGTAGAAAAGCCGATGTTCTTACTGAAGGCATGAAGTTCACTGACCCTTTTAGCCGAAGCCAAGCACACTAGGAAAAGTGTCTTGAGGGTGAGATCCTTCAGGGAAGCTGAATGTAATGGCTCAAACCTGTCTGACATGAGGAACCTTAGGACCACGTCTAAGTTCCATCCAGGAGTTGCCAAACGACGTTCCTTAGAGGTCTCGAAAGACTTAAGGAGATCTTGGAGATCTTTATTGTTGGAAAGATCTAAGCCTCTATGTCGAAAGACCGAAGCCAACATGCTCCTGTAGCCCTTAATCGTGGGAGCTGAAAGGGAGCGAACCTTTCTCAGATGTAAAAGAAAATCTGCGATTTGGGCTACAGAGGTACTGGACGAGGACACAGATGCTGACTTGCACCAGTCTCGAAAGACTTCCCACTTCGACTGGTATACTCTAATGGTAGAAGCTCTCCTAGCTCTTGCAATCGCACTGACTGCCTCCTTCGAAAAACCTCTAGCTCTTGAGAGTCTTTCGATAGTGTGAAGGAAGTCAGACGAAGAGCGGGGAGGCTTTGATGGACATTCTTTACGTGGGGCTGACGTAACAGATCTACCCTTAGAGGAAGACTTCTTGGAAAGTCTACCAGCCATTGAAGTACCTCGGTGAACCACTCTCTCGCGGGCCAGAGGGTAGCAACCAACATCAACCTTGTCCCTCCGTGAGAGGCGAACTTCTGCAGTACCTTGTTGACTATCTTGAATGGTGGGAATGCATATAAGTCCATAAAAGACCAATCCAGTAGAAACGCGTCTATGTAGATTGCTTCTGTATCTAGGACTGGAGAGCAAAAGATTGGTAACCTTTTGGTCAACGAGGAGGCAAAGAGGTCTATGGTTGGTTGACCCCAAGAAGCCCAAAGACTCTTGCCCACGTCCTTGTGGAGGGTCCATTCCGTGGGTATCACCTGACCCCTCCGACTGAGACAGTCTGCCAAGACGTTCAAGTCCCCCTGGATGAATCTCGTCAACAGGGAGATGCCTCGAATTCTAGACCATAAGAGAAGGTCCCTTGCGATCTCGAGCAGCGTGAAGGAGTGTGTGCCTCCTTGCTTGGAGATGTACGCCAAAGTTGTGGTGTTGTCTGAGTTGACCTCTACCACTTAGTTTCGAAGACGCTTCCTAATATCATCAAGGCCAAGTGGACTGCTAATAGCTCCTTGCCGTTGATGTGCATGCTCTTCTGACTTGAGGTCCACAGACCAGCACATTCCTGACCGTCCAGGGTCGCACCCAACCCAAACCCGACGCGTCTGAGGACAACACGTGGTTTGGGTTCTTGACTGCTAGGGATAGTCCCTCTCTCAGACTTGATATTGCTGTCCCACCATTTCAGGCCTGCCTTTATTGGTTCGGAGACTGGGAATGATACCGTCTCTAATGTCTTGTCCTAGTTCCAGTGAGAGGCTAGATGGAACCGGAGAGGCAGAAGGGGTAGTCTCCCTAGTGAGACAAACTGCTCCAGGGATGAGAGAGTCCCTACGAGACTGTTCCAACTCCTGACTGAATAAACGTTTTCTTTTCAGCATTAGTTGGACTTCGAGCAGGGCTTGACTGCGAATCTCCATCCCCAAAAATAGAATAATCTGGGATGGGATCAGTTGGGACTTTTAGGTTGACCACAAGTCCCAACTCCCTGGCCAGACTCAACGTCCAATGTAGATCCTGCAGACAGAGAAGGCTGGACGATGCTCTGAGAAGCCAGTCGTCCAAGTACAGGGAGGCTCGGATCCCCGATAGCTCGAAACTGGTACCCCACATTCCTGTAAACAAACCTCAGAAACGGTTGGGAATCCGGGTGTATAGGAATGTGGAAGTATGTCTCCTGAAGGTCGAGAGAGACCATCCAGTCGCCTTCCATAAATGCTGTCAAGACAGCCTGGAAGACTTCATCGTGAAGTTTGTCTTGACAATGAACACATTGCGCGCACTTGCCTCTTACGTACTCCTGCAGTGAACATGGCTGCCAAATCATGGAGCCATCCCTGAGGGACTTGTTCCTGCAGAGAACGTGGCTGTCAGATCATTGGAGCCATCCCTGAAAGCCTTGTTTATGCATGACATAATTGTACAGCAAAACTTCAAAGGCTCGAAAACAGCTGTGAAGTTGACCTGTAAAATCTTGGAGCGTCTCATGGCCAGGCGCCAGGGAGAGTCTATGAGGTTTGAGAAGTCTATCTGGGCAGAGGCAGGAACTCCCAAGCCGAGAACTTCTCTCGTGTCATATCAGACTCTCGCTCTATAAGCCAGTTTAAAAGAAGGGAAAGCAAAGGCTGTATCCCCCAAACTCCTCCTGGTGATAAACCAGTCGCCTAGCAAACGTAAAGCTCTCTAGGAGAGCGAGAGAGCACTAGCTAATAAAACAACGGCTTCGAAGTAGCTAGGCCTAGTGTAAGCTCTGACGTTTTAGGCGAAAGAGGAGCAGCAGTTACAAAAAGATCCGGACAAAGATCCTTAAAAATCAGCATGATTTATTTAAAGTCCATAGAGGGCTAAGCAGCTTTAGGCTCCTCTCCGTCTGACAGAGTCCTCAAGGGAATATCAGTAGGAGGGGGAACAGCAACTTCCTCATCTGAAGGAACCTTGTCCGATAATAGCTGAGTCTCAAGCAAGGGAGAGACCTACCGTGGTGGCAATGCTTTACAAGCAGAGTCCACACGCACTGGTGCATTAGTAGCGGACCAGGACGCAACGTCATGTAACTGCTTGACAGTCTGTGAACTGTCAACAACAACAGGTGCGAGAGACCAGGACGCAACGTCATGTAACTGCTTGACAGTCTGTGAACTGTCAACAACAACAGGTGCGTGAGGACGCATAGCGTCCACTCGAGACTGCTTTGACCGCCTAGACTGAGCAGTCAAAACAACTCTAGAATGCGGAGGTTGACGCTCAGCGTCAAAACAAGTCAACTCCGATTGTTAGCGAACGTCCTGAACGTCAACAGGAGCATCAGCAAGTGGCCTAACGTCCAAATGTGGCTGAAAATCCACACGAGACCGCATCGAGTGTGGTTCTAAACAACCTGACTGACGTGACTTAGCTACGCCAACGTCAACAGGACGCACAAAGGAACGTTAGGGTGGCTGAAAGCCAGGATCTCGATGAGATAAACGGCTAGGCTCAACGGACTTATCGGCAGAATAGTCTTCCATAAGGGAGGCAAGCTTATTCTGCATGTCTTGCCGTACAACCCATTTAGGATCAACGGAAATGGTTGCGGTAAGAGACGAGGGATCAACGGAAATGGTTGCGGTAAGAGACGAGGGTAACGTCTGTGACCGCAAAACCTTGCCAACAAAAAGACTCTCGGAGTCTGTGTTACGCTTTTGTAAGGCGGCGAGCAGTCTTCCGATGACTGCATAGGGTCAGAGCTGTCCTAATGGCTGCAACCAGGACGCTGGACCTGTCCTGAAAGGACTGACTTTCGCTTAAGGGCCTCGAAACCTTGTTTCAGGTTTCTTATGCGAAAAGCCTTCGGATGACGAGGAGAAAATCGTCTCTCTCGCCTTATGGTAGGGGTGATCTTGGTAAGATACACCCGATACCATAGAGGGAACGTCTGTTCGCTGATCAAGGCCTCTCGAACCCATAAGTCGTACGACATTACTTCTCCCCTGGGCTTGGGAGCTTGCAAGAGGTCCCGGACTAGGCGAACGATAGGCACGAACAGACGAACCCTCGGTCGCAACACTGATAACACTTTGCGCAATATCACTTTATCACTACGATTTTCTGTTTTGCACTTATTTCACTGAAATCGAAACTTTTACTGATTTCTACCTGAAGCACACAATTCTACCCTCATCAAAAGGTAGTAATTGCGAAATCAGTCGTATAATGCAAGCACATTAATACCAGCAAAAAACAGTAAACATATTTTAAGATAAAAAATTCAGTGGCTGGGGAAGAGACTAAACCCTAGTTCATTCAAAACTACGATTTCAATCTCTCACCGTACATTGCCGGGGGACGAGAATAAAAAAAAAAACTAAAAACGTTTTATCCTTCCTCCCCGTACAGAGACTAGGGACGAGAGTAACTCGAGAACAACGTTACCCGCTTGAACGGAACATTTTCTCTCCTCTCTCTCCCTCCGTCTCTATCTTTCTCTCTCTCTCTCTCTTGATTTCGCACCTAAGAGAAGAGCCCACTTACGTTTCGTCAAAAAAACAATGTTATTTGACCAAAGGAAAAAACTGAAAGGTTTTTCAATTAAAAAGTTCCTTTAAAATAGAATTTAAAACATTTAAGCTTTGAAAGAAGAATGAACAAAACGTCAGAATCGATTTACTTTTTCTGCAAAGTGAAACCGTGATACTCTCTCTCTCTATCGTAACGATAGAGCGCAAACTGCGTAGCATAAATAAACTAAACGTTAGTTCATCTTTGAAACAGTACGAAGACTATTCAAAGAAAATCTTTCATAAAATATCTATTAAAAAATATTCACTTAAAAAGTTTTAAATCATTAGCTCTTTAAAAGCTATCTACGATTGAAAGGGCTCAACGTTGTTTAACTTTGGTTTCCAAGTTAGGACCGCCTACTCTCAGGAAAGGTCGCATATAAACAAATCATTAAAATTTATTTGTTCCGTAACCGAAATACAAACCACGCTATTTACAAAGGGTTATTACTTTTAGCGTAGCTGAAATGGCGAGCCATTAGAATTTAACGAGGGTGTATTACCCCCGCGCTAGTTAGCGGGGGGGTAGGGGAGTGGTAGCTAGCTACCCCTCCTCCCCCTCACACACAGGTGAATACTCACTTTCACTTTTGGCTCGGACTGTGACAGACGTCTCTGTCTTGGTCCTCGCTTGGCAGCCATTGTCTGTTTTGTCTTTACTTAATCGCTTACTTTTCTTTTACTCAATATATATGTAAACATGTTTTCATGTTTGTATATATATTTGAGTATAGAAATAAGTAAGTTTCCTTTTCAGATGTGTGTGTGTAGTGTACGATATCTACGTGGAGGCCTCGGCAGTTAGGCCACCACGGCCTAATTTTATGGGTTGCGATCGAGTTTGACTTCGGTCTTTCTCTCTCTCTCTCTCTTGAGGTCGTTCACCCTTTTACTATGTTTTACTACGCCCTTGTAGCTTCCTTCCCGTGTGGGTGGGGTTGCTACGCCGTACATTTTGTCTCAATTAGTTTATGAATCTAATTGTAGTTGTTAATTTTTCAGCTTGTAGAACGATTCCTTTCGGGGTTTTCGTTTTTTCTTTAGTGTTCATTCATTTTTAAATTACATAATTACATAGTTACATAATTATAATTGTTATAATTCTGTTTTGGTTACAGCTCTCCTTCCGCGAGTGTAAGTGGTTGTGAGGGCACGTGCCTGTTGTGTAATTCTTGTTCCTTTTCCTCGGGATTCCTCTTCGGAGCCTTCCCGGGGGAATGAATGTGTACTAATATTATTTGTTTTATTTTTTTACAGTTACCGATCTAGTTCGTTTCTGTAATATAGCAACGGTGTGAGCTGTCTGGTTGAGTCCTGGGGATTCGGCTGTTGCTGCCTCCCCCCTTGTATTGTCGTCAGGGGCGTGTCTCCTTCTACTGGTAGTACTCCCGTGTCGACGGACAGCTCTCCAGTTCATTTTAGAACAGTCAGGAGACTTGCCTCCTTGGGCGGATAACTTTCCTTCCGAGGGAAGTTTTTTCCTGTCCAGGCTTGAGCTTTTCCTCTTTTGGGGGGTTCTTCTCTTGCCTTTTTTTCGTGCGACTATGCTCTTGGTGCTGAGCGGTCGCACCTGCAGTTTCGCTCAAGGGGCTGGGCAACTGCAGGAGCTCCTCTTCGGAGGATTGCCCCTTTTAGGTCACTGGCTGACCAGTCTCTTCCACGAAGTGTTTCTCTTTCGTTCGTGAGAGAGTACACTCATAGAGACTCCTCTTCGGAGGTTTCTTCTGTTGCTGTTGCTGTTGGCCTCCCTCGCCGTAAGGCCCTCCGTCCGCCTCGTCGTAAGGGCCTCTCATCTCCCTATAAGGGTGCTTGAGGCACCTTTTTGAATCTCCGTTTGCAGCCTACAACTTCTTTTTCTCGATCTTCCGTCTTGGTGCAGATGGACAGCAGTCTAATCTCGTCTTCCGACGGGCAACGGTCTTCCCGACGGACAACGGTCTTCCCGACGGACAGCGGTCTTCCGACGGACATCAGTCTCCCGGCGGACAACGATCCCTTCGGGGCAAAGGGTTGCCCCCACGGGGGTTCTTCCCTTGCGTGTCAGGGTTTCCCTGCGCGCCCTTCTGTTCGTCAGCGCTCTCCTGTTCGTCAGCGCTTTCAAGATGATCTTCCCTGCGGTTCCTGTTACGTGCCCTGTGCGCCCACGTTCGCCCTCGCGATCTAGAACTTCGGTTCAGGTCGGGGTCAAGGACTCTTCTTCTTTGCGCAGGCTTCCACGCGTAGCCTTCTGCTCGTCAGCGATCATCAGCTCGTCAGCGATCATCAGCTCGTCAGCGATCATCAGCTCGCCAGTGATCGCCATCGCGCGACCCTCAACTGCGGATGCTGATCGCCATCGCGCGACCCTCAACTGCGGATGCTGATCGCCATCGCGCGACCCTCAACTGCGGATGCTGATCGCCATCGCGCGACCCTCAACTGCGGATGCTGATCGCCATCGCGCGACCCTCAACTGCGGATGCTGATCGCCATCGCGCGACCCTCAACTGCGGATGCTGATCGCCATCGCGCGACCCTCAACTGCGGATGCTGATCGCCATCGCGCGACCCTCAACTGCGGATGCTGATCGCCATCGCGCGACCCTCAACTGCGGATGCTGATCGCCATCGCGCGACCCTCAACTGCGGATGCTGATCGCCATCGCGCGACCCTCAACTGCGGATGCTGATCGCCATCGCGCGACCCTCAACTGCGGATGCTGATCGCCATCGCGCGACCCTCAACTGCGAATGCTGATCGCCATCGCGCGACCCTCACCTGCGGATGCTGATCACCATCGCACCCTTTCACGCGATCATTCACCTGCGCATGCTGCTCGCCATCGCACAACCCTGAACGATAGCCCGCTTACGCATGCTGCTCCTCATCGCACAACCCTGAACGATCGCCCTCTTGCGGATGCTGATCACCATCGCACCCTTTCACGCGATCATTCACCTGCGCATGCTGCTCGCCATCGCACAACCCTGAACGATTGCCCGCTTACGCATGCTGCTCCTCATCGCACAACCCTGAACGATCGCCCTCTTGCGGATGCTGATCACCATCGCACCCTTTCACGCGATCATTCAACTGCGCATGCTGCTCGCCATCGCACAACCCTGCACGATTGCCCGCTTACGCATGCTGCTCCTCATCGCACAACCCTGAACGCTCGCCCTCTTGCGGATGCTGATCACCATCGCACCCTATCACGCGATCATTCACCTACACATGCTGCTCGCCATCGCTTACCGCCAGCGATCTTCTTCACCTACGCGGCAGCACGATCCCTCGCCGTCACGCCCATTCGCCTGCGCGCCCGCGCGATCGCTCGCCTGCGCGCCCGCGCGATCGCTCGCCTGCGCGCCCCGCGCGATCGCTCGCCTGCGCGCCCGCGCGATCGCTCGCCTGCGCGCCCGCGCGACCGCTCGCCTGCGCGCCCGCGCGACCACTCGCCTGCGCGCCCCGCGCGACCATTCGCCTTTGCGCGACCGTTCGCCCTCGCGCGACCATAGTTCGCGGCGAATTCCACAGCCGGTGGTAGCAGCAGGGACGCGTGCTCCTAGGCGGCACTCGGGATCACCTCCATCCAAGCACAGGTTGGTAGTGCAGGACGAAGACAGGTCAGTACAGCATTCTTCCCACCTTCTTTTCAGGCAGGAACCGTCGTGTCCTCTCCAAAGGATCGCCCGATCCCTTTCACCTTAGCGAGGATTTCGGACTCTGTGTCCTTGGAGCAGCAGACATGGTTTGATCCGCTGGCACGGGCGTTAATGAGGTTTATGAAACCAGCACTCACCGGCCAGGGTAACAAACCAGCGGCTGTCTCTCCTACGCTGAAGAGAAAGAGAGGAGTGGACTTCGTGGTGACTTCCCCCAGGGCGAAGTTGGTTCCCAAGAGGTCGGTCTCGAGGGTCCCCTCTCCTGCACGAGTACTCTCTCCTTCTCCCGCCCTGGAAGGATTTTTGGCGGGGGGGCTTTCCGTTGAAGATTTCTCCATCGGACAAGGGGTGACTGCTTACCTCTTCCTCTGGGAGCTTACCAGGTTCTTTCCCTCCTCGGTTACGGCCCGAGGTTTGGTTCAAGGAAGCTACAGGAAGATCAAGGGTACTTTCCTCCTCTCGAGCTCAGGCACCTTGGCCTTTCGTCGTTAAGTATCTACTTGCGGACAAGCTCGATGTTGTACCATCTGGACGCACTGACTGAAGGCTTCCTTCGGGTGTCTCATCTGTGGAGGTCAACGACCTCAGACACCCTTCCATCCTTGAGAAGAGTTTTGTCTTTGCCCAAGGACAGAGACTTAAACATCTGCTGTGCGGAGTAAATCGACTTCCGGTTTCACTCCTCCAAGGCGCTTTCTTCCAGACTCTGCAGGGCTCCAGCTCCCTTTTCTTTCAACCACGTCGGCCTAAGTTATCGGCTACGACAACTGGGACAAGGTGTCCAATTGCAGTTTCCTCCTGTCAGGAACAGATGGCACGGGAGACTCCCCCGGGGGGGCATAGTCCTAAAAGGAGTTCACGAACTCTAGGATTGCAGGTTTTTTCGCTGGGAGGATGCTTAAGGTTACTCATCCGAATGACAGCTTCCCGATGCCCATTCCCGCACAATCTCTGTGAGTAGCCAAGGATATCGCGCCTGCCATCTCTGTCAGCGAATTCAGTGTCTCTGAACCTCTATGCCATAGCATCAGCAGAGTTGCCCGGTTGGGCAGAATGATCCATACCTTAGGCGAAGGTCTTCCTTAGGATCATCGACGGCTTCACCCCCGGCCCCCTCAGTCGATCCTTTCTTGTAAGGAAGGATCTGAGAGGGGATGTCCATAGTCGACCTCTCAGCCCTGATCAAGTTTGTCGAACAAACTTCGGCCAGCGTAGACCAGCAGAATCGATCAGACTGGTAACGAGGCGACAGGACTCCTTTAACCCTGGATCGGAAGGACGGGTACTTTCAGTTTCCATTCCATCCATCTTCCAGGGTGCTCGTCGAATTCAGCCTAAACTGCAAGTATTCCTGCTTATGATGCAGTGTGGCTATCCCGCCGTGGCATAGCAGGTTTGTTTCCCCAGAGAACTCTCCCTGCCTTCCTCTTGGCCGCTCAGGTGCAGACTTCCGCCTCCTCTGCTGTTTGGAGGGCTGGTCAACTCCGGTAGGCTCGGGTTTCGACCTTCTTCAGCGCCGGGAAAAGCTTCCGAATGCTGACCATGAGTGTGGGCTCATGGTATTTTGCTTGGAGCCTTCTCTTCCTCTGCCTCAACATCTGGAGTATCTGGCCATGATATTGAGTCAACCGCCTTACCACGTTGGAAACCCCGCTTCTCGTCCGTCCAGCGAGGTTAAGCAACGTCGGTACTTGGATGGGTGACCACCTGGGGACGCCAGATTCTGTTACCACATCCTCCGAGCCTTCCTTTCGGTTCACCGTGGCAAGACTGAGGAGAGTCGCAGTACCTGTTCTCAGTCAAGCAGAGCTTTCAGCCCTACCTTGGAACGTTTCCTAGTTCTTCTTTCCTCATTGACCCGTTTATAGTCCGAACGGTCGCCTCAGGATAAGTTCCATGTGGGGCGATCCAAGTTCCGGTGGCTTCAGGCAATGTTTAACCGGACTCCCTGGCCCTATGGGACCAGCGGAACTATTAAACCTGCAATGGGTGTTGACCTATGGAGCCTCTTGATGGTAGTGGATATTCTCGTCCTTTCCCCACATTCTTGATGCGGTTCTCGGACTCGTCAAAGGAAAGGGGGGGGGGGGGGGGGCATGTTCCGGTCCAGGCCTATGGTCAAGACCTGAAGGATACCTCTCCATCATTCAGGCAGGCTTAAGGGCCTTAGTCTGGCCCCTCTTCAGATCCTACCGCTCCTGCCAAGTCGCCCCGTTGCGTGTCGACTTCATGCTAACCAGCAGGGGACGCATTTTCACACCTTCACATCTTGCAGTAGAGATATCGGGATGATTGAGATTCTCTCAATTCCACCATCGGCTCTCTCATTCCAGGCAGGGGAATGTTTCTCTCAGACTATCCGAGCAGAGCCTCATAGAGAGAGTGTACCTAGGGGTCTTTGACCTTGGGTAACCAGCAAGTGCTGGTCTGGGAGACCTGATCGCGACAGCTTGGAACCTCAAGCTTCCGCTAGTTTTCCCCCCAGTCTCAGACCCCGAGACTCTGGCAAGATGCATTCCGGTGATGGTGGGACAACTTCGACGCCTGCGTCTTCCCTCCTTTTTGTCTGCGGACAATGGGTCTCAACAAAACCAGGTTGTCTGTCAACCTTTCAATGGGAGAGCTCCACTGGGACTATGTGCAGAACGGTTTCTGGACCCTCTGCTTCCCCTGACGGAACTCCCGGGAGAGCTTCTCCCACGGCGCAGACTACTCAAGCAACCACACTGCGACATCTCTCCCGAACCGGGGCGTCGCTTCGGCTTCATGCCTGGAGACACTACGCTTCCTCCTCTAGAAGAGACAACCCGCTACAGTCGCGGTACGGAGGTCGCGTCATCTGCGATAGTCATCCACAGGGGTCTCCCAGGCAAAGTGAAGAGTCTAAGGTGGTTGGTGCCGTGGGAGATATACCTCTTCCCGTGAGGCCTCTTCTCCAGCAATAACGGTCTTATTGCCTTTCGGCGGGAGGAAACTCCTTTCCGCTCTTGGCAATGAAGCCTGTCGCTCAGCCTTTCCCTGACCTTCAGGCTTAAAGGAATAACTTTTTCCTGCCCGCTGGATCTATCCTCGCTCATGCGAAGCTACGATCGTCCCTGCCCTAGTCGGAGGAAGACCTCCAACTTGGAGCATGGCTCGGACTTTTAGTCCTTTAAGAGATCTTCTCAAGACCCTTTTACGACAGGCCTCGGATTGTATTCCGCCCTGGGTCTTCTGCTCACTCTGGCCACGGCCAGTGTGTAAGCAATCTTCTTGGTCTCTTACTACTCCCCCCCTTTCTAAGGAAGAGGGGAAGGCAACATTCAGGCTCGCTCCTGAGTTGTTGGCTAGACTCAGAATCTGAGGGTCCCGACCCTTCGGTCCGATTCATTCAAGATTTTGAGTCTCCATTCTGTGTCTGATGTCCCAAGACCTTCTCTTTCTTGCCAGTACAGGAATCGAGAGGTTAGCGCTGGGAACAGCTGCAGTTTGGCCTCAGTTGCAGCCGATTTGGGAACACAAGGAGGACATGGGGGGAGAGTCACCAGTATACCTCTTCAGCCCGGACTCAAGGACATTCATCTCGACCTGTCTTCAGACCCTCCCCCGTCACGTCGCCCTACAGCACGATGTTGGATACATCGCAACGTCCCTCGCCTTCGAGTAATACTACTGTGACGCAGGTGCTACAAGCTGGAGTCTGGAAGCGTCTGATGACCTTCGCAGCCCGCTTCCTGCAGGGCGTGACCCACAGGAGTCTCGATACGTTTTCTATCGCTCTGTGGTGGCTACACAACAGCTGGTCTAACCTCAGGCTCCTTTTTGGACAGGTAGCAGAAGGTTGAGGGCATTGTTATCAGGTTTTAGTCTGCATGAACGAAAGAAGTATGTCTGGCCCTTACTTCTTTCTTCATCATCCCCTCTACGGGGAAGCAGCATCCTGGTCTCTGCATAGCTGACCTCGAACCTCTGCAGGTAAACCATGCTTCCTTGTGTTCCGAGTATTGAGTCAATACTGTCGCGTCCCCCATACCCTGACGAGGTGGTATTGGGAACGTCTTAACCCAGAGTTCCTTCTGGAACTCCAGGTCAACTGCCTAAGACGGGTCACACTTCTTCCTTCACACACAAGCTTACGTAGGCCACATGGTTCCTTGCGGAGCAAGGAACTTGTGAGGTGCAGGGACTCCTTTTCTCGAGTGCGACTCACTCGGATTCTGAGTCCCCGGGTAAAGCCAAAGCCAGTATGGCTGGGGACTTTCCACCCTTCCTAAGGGATAAGTCACCCGTTGTAAATAGCGTGGTTTGTATTTCGGTTACGGAACAAATGACAAATTCGAAGATAATTTGTATTTTTCCTAACCATACAAACCTTAGCTATTTACACATATTTGCCCGCCAGCCCTGTCCCCCAAGACAAGTCCTACCTCTAAGTGAAAGTGAGTATTCACCTGTGTGTGAGGGGGAGGAGGGGTAGCTAGCTACCACTCCCCTACCCCCCCGCTAACTAGCGCGGGGGTAATACACCCTCGTTAAATTCTAATGGCTCGCCATATCAGCTACGCTAAAAGTAATAACCCTTTGTAAATAGCTAAGGTTTGTATGGTTAGGAAAAATACAAATTATCTTCGAATTTGTCATTTTTATGTTTATTATAAATGCAAAGTTAATCGAAGAGGCCTAATAAAGGCGGTGAGATATAAAATATATAGAGGAAAATCTATAATTAATTTATAACGTGATAAGATAATTGCTAAAAGCCTAAACACACTTCCGTCTAAGGGAAGGGTCGGCCATTTAAAAGTCAAAGAAAGTCCATACTCTCTTTGTCATCAAAAATTAAATCTATCCAAAAACGAGTTCAAGGATTTATTTGAAGAAAAACACCTGTACTGCGAAAGCTCAAACCAAATTAAAGTACTTCTCCAAATATGATGGGAAAAACTCCAGGTTCAACAGCGAGTAAAAGTATGTCTTGTCGACAGAGAAGAAATTGAAGGTTTTGTTTACATCCGAGAGTGGTATCTGGCCGACAGTTGGCGCTGGTGGGCACACCCGCAACCTGCATAGCGATCGCTCGCGAATTTTTTATGTATGTGTCTGTCGAGCAACAGAGTTGCAGCTATTATATATTCACCGGCTAAGTTAAATATTTAAAATTTTTGATATTCTAAGGAATGTACGACATTAAACAAAAATAATCCCTTCGTATACTAATGTGATATCATTGCTTTTGAAATACTCACTAATTAAATCAGTCAATTTGTCTATAGCCCCTTTTCCCAGTTTTGAATATTTTTTCCCAATATGACAAAGAAACAATTTTTCCATTGTTTTTTAAATTACAAAAAAAAAAAAATCTCCGCTTGGTTATATTATTTTCCATCTCTTGCTTATATGGCGCCAATCCATGTGCATTCTTCCTTCATCGCTGTACAGTGATACCTCTACATACGATCTTAATTCGTTCTGTGAGCTGCTTCGTATGTTGGAGCAAATATTCCCATAGGAATACACTGTAATTTGTTTAATTCGTTCCTCAGCCTAGAAACCCATGATAACTCCTTAATAAATTGCTACACATAACATAAATACAATTGGATAATACAGAAATATCTAAAAAAGAAAAATAATAAAATAAAACAGTTTTTATTGACACTTTACCTTAGAGACAGGCCAGCGCAGGTGTAGGAATTGCTACGCAGGAGGAGACGGAAGATCAGCGAGGAGGTAGAGACGGCGACTGCGATAACGTACCGTAACTTACTCTAACTTACACTACGTGAACTTTAACCTAACTTAGCTTATTTTTTTTTCATTTTTATATTTTATATTTTTTTGTTTTTACATTTTTTTTCTTCTCTATTTTTAATTAGCATCACTTTCACTTGATTCGGTCTTACTTTTCTTTGCTTCACTTTCTTTCTCTTCATCATGATCACTAGACTGTTTCGTAGATTTTTTAAAGAAACTATCGAGAGAAAGTTGCTTGATACGGCTTTTGAGAATTTTTCTAAAGTGTGTTAAACAAACATCATCGAACTGTGCAACTACACGGCAAACCTGAAGTTTCTGTGGGTGATGCTTATCGATGAAATCAACCACGTGTTGATATGCCAACATCTGTTTTATTTCAGCTGAACCTGAGATGTGACCTACCTCCTCGATCTCCTCCGACTCACTCAACTGCGCTTGGAACTCATCATGCTGCATGGGCTGCAGCTCCTTGAGTTCCTCGGTGGTGAGCTCTTCATGATGCTCATCGACGAGTTCGGTGATGTCATCTTCATCGACCTCTAGACCCATGGACTTGCCAAGGGATACATTCTCTTCGACGTCTTCCTTGACGGCAAGCACAGGTCTAGGCTCGGGGCCAAAACCTTTGAAATCTCTGGGAGCAACAGCATCAGGCCAAAGCTTCTTCCAAGCGGAATTCAGTGTCCAACGAGTTACTCCCTCCCAAGCCTGATCTATGATCTTTAAGCAGTGCACAATATTAAAATGGTTCCGTTCCTCCAAAATTCACGCAAAGTTAAGTTGGTGCTTTGCGTGACATTAAAGCACTGCTTAGATAAGTGCTTGGTGTAGAGATTCTGGAAATTAGGGATGACTTGCTGGTCCATGGGCTGGAGGATAGGGGTGGTATTCGGTGGAAGATACAACACTTTGATGAATTTGTATTCGTCGATGATATCATCTTCGAGTCCTGGGGGGTGAGCGGGTGCATTATCCAAACAAAGCAAGCACTACGAAAGGCAAATTCCTCTCCTGAAGGTACTTCTTGACAGCAGGGCTGAAAACTACGTTTACCCATTCCACAAAGATATGCCTAGTGACCCAAGCCTTAATATTAGAACGCCATAGAACATAAAGCAGGTCTTTATTAATTCTATGTGCTTTAAATGCCCTAGGGTTTTCGGAATGGTAAACTAATAATGGCTTTATTTTGCAGTCCCCGCTGGCATTGGCACAAAGCGCAAGAGTCAACCGATCCTTCATAGGCTTATGTCCAGGAATTTTCTTCTCTTCGGCGGTAATATATGTTCGACTAGGCATCTTTTTCCAAAACAGACCGGTTTCATCACAGTTGAAAACCTGCTGCTCTACGTAGCCTTCCTCCACGATCTTTTCAAACTTTTTAACAAAATCATTAGCAGCCTTGGTGTCCGAACTTAAGCCTCTCCATGCCGAACAACTGAATGAATCCCGGTCCATTTCCTAAATTTCTCGAACCAACCTCGAGACGCCTTGAATTCCTCTGTCGTAGGATCGGTTGAACTCTCCCCCGCATCACCCCCAGAGCCCGCCGCCTTCAAGTCACAATAGATAGCGCTGGCCTTCTCACAAATGACCGTTTCAGTGATCGTATCGCCAACAATCTCCTTGTCCTTTATCCAGATCAACAAAAGGCGTTCCATCTCTTCCAGAGTAGGGCTACGACGTTTAGAAATAATGGTGATCCCCTTCGAAGGTTTGAATGCTTTAATGGCTGCCTTCTGTTTCATGATCGTCGAGATCGTAGACATATTCCGGCCATATTGTTTAGCCAGATCGCTAACACACACACCTCGCTCATATTTTCTATTATTTCTTGTTTTAGTTCGAATGAAAGCATTGACTTCTTCCTTTTCTCACTACTACTACTTCCTGAACCGAAAATAAGCTTTTTAGGACCCATGATTATACGTAAAATAAAAAATGAAACGCGAGAAAAGGAAGATAAACACTGTTAATAACGGAGCGAATAGAGAACAACCACACGATGCGCACGAGATCAGAGGACTGATCAAGGCGACGCTCGATTGGCGTCCTTCAGATGTGGTGCCGTCTACCGGCGTAAACAAGAAACTACGATCGACGCTTCGAGAAAATTCTTCGCGTATAATCTACTGTACGTTGTATGTTAGAGCAAGACTTCGGGTGTTGAGATGCAAATTTGATCGAATTTTACTTCGGATGTTGGAAAATTCGTATGTAGAGACAATCGTATGTAGAGGTTCCACTGTAGTTCCAAGGAATTCATATTCAGGAAACTTGAAAGCTATACAACTACCAACGTATTGTAAGTCTCCCTCTTTTATTGCAATCTTTAATACTTCTTTTCCAGTTTCAAATTCTATATTGTCATCATTTTGCAAATCATTACCAAATTCCACTGGCAAACAACAGCATAGTTAAATGGCTCAGCTCTTTTTGCATCGAAGTTTCTTCATCCACATAGAATGCCTTTTGTTCAACAGGAAAATTGGAAAACGAGCCTGATGTCATGATATTACTACTGCAATTTTCAATGTTGCAATTTCATCCTAACAGTTCGCTGCCTTTACATAGAATGTGGGCTCTGATTCTAAATACAATGGGTGATGGGCGTTGATGGCATGTGCCCATCTGTCTTACTCATCCTAAAAATTGTTCAAGACCATCTTGATGTAGCCTAGAAGTGACAATATATATCAAATTTAGCTTTGACCATTCTCAGTAGCTTCAATAGTGAATTGCACAATATAATTAAGCCTTTTTGGAAAGGGTAGAGGCTATTGCTTTTAATTTCTTTAGATATCCGTTGGCTTGAGTCGTCTCCCACCAGTGCCTCTTGTGCTTGGTGACAGTCGCTTTGCTGGTCTGTGCTGGTGACTTAGGCTGTATTGACATAACCCCTATGTATCCTGACACTGAAGTGAGCGGTTAGTCCAGGCGCTCTTACCGTAGGATCTAGTCATCTACCAGTGTTTCTTCCTCTTGGCGACAGTCCCCCTGCTATAAGAGAACTTGTGTTATGCTGGTTGGTACTAGCAAAGTGGGTTGCATTGACATAACCTCCGGTCTCCTGCCTCAGAACTAAACGACCAGTTCAAGTGCTCATTTCGTGGAATGAGTCTTCTCTTATCAATGTTCCTTCCTCTTGGCAACACGTGGTATGCTGGTGAGGGCTGTTGACTTGAGCTGTGTCATAATAACCCCCCCCCCATGTTTCCTAACACCGAACCAAGGATCTTCCAGAAACTCATTCAAGGCCAATGATTGTCTTTTTCCTGTTCCCCTTCCGCTTGGCAACAGTTGCCTTGCAAGTAAGTCTAAACAGGTTATGCTGGTCTCTCCCCATAACTTGGTAAATTAGAAGTTTTTCTCATTTACTCTCTTTAGTCGTCCATCGGCGGTTTATCAAGGCAATATCAGATTTTCATTATTTTCCTTCCTCACCGAACTGGCAGTTCGAGTGTTGAAGGTTTCGGTTTTCTCTTACAATTAAAGTCTTCATGCTTGATTTCCACCCCAGGGTTATTTCTGAGGCTTAGTCCTTTAACTTGTGATTTTATATTGTTCAACTTCTATGTCTTTGCTCGTAAGCTTAGGCTCTCCCTTCATAGTATTTATATACACAGGATTGCACACCTGTGGCAGATTGTGGTTCTGATTGGGCTTGCTATTCTGTTGCTTTTCACACTCGCATTCACTTAAGGTGATCGCTGGGCTCAAACAAGCGCTTGCTCTCTCTTAAATGCTCTTTGAGCTAGTGACTTGTCTTACCATGATTGTAACATACATGAGGCAGTTAGGAGTTTATAAAAAGTGGTTTATTTCAGTGCTTGGGCACTGACATCACTAATCAGACCTTGACCTCAAGGGTATGTTTTCTTACCAAGAAAACTTTTTGCGTGCGACAGCTAATTATGTGCAATTATGCGTATGCTATCCGGCATTCACATTTTTAAGTGTGTTTATGAAAACAAATTCCTTTTAAAGCCCGAGTCTCTGCCACAAGGTAAGAAAGAGAGAAAATTTTTGAAGGATTTTACATTTTTGTACTAATCTCTGTCTGATTAGATTACACTAAAAATTCCGGGTTTGCCTGTAAAAGATTCCCAAAATTTTTCGAACAACTTGATTCCGGGATTCAGAGTTCAGTTTTAGGGAAAATACAAATTTCTTTATATTTGTAATATTTCTTTATGAAACATTTTTTTTTTAGAGCCCGATTCTCTGTTGCAAGGCAAGAGAGAGACTTTTTCCTGGAATTGAAAATATACACCACTCAATGTGGCAATTTCTTTCTTTACATACAAAATAGCAAATACTTAGAATAGACTTTCAGCAGATGTAGTAAACAGTGACACGGTAAACGAGTTCAAGAATAAGTTAGACAAGATCCTAAGATCCTAAATGCTTAAACTAAATTGCTCCACCAAAGAGCAAATGGATTCTGCGGACGGCATAAAAAGTCTTTGAGACTTCCAAAATCCTTGTAAAACACACACAAATTACTTTAGATTTGTAATATTTCTCTTTCATGAATGCACAATTACAATTGTGCATTTAACCCCGACTTAAACAGAAATCAACAAGAATTGATGCGTGCTTGTGTGAAGCAATTGCATTTCCAGAGTAAAAGAACATTAGAACGCAGCTCCACGCCCAGCATTAACATGGTAGCAGATCGATCCTACGTCAGGAGCATGTTTCTTTTTTTCTTGTACTGTATTTAATTTTCGTGAAAAGCTTTATGCATAGAGGCTTTTGCACAAGCTTTTGTTCCTACATTAATATCTGCCTCAGGAAAGTAGTTGATCAGCTGATGACATTGACAACTGAACAAGACCCATTTTATTTAGTTAAAGATACATTCTTTAAGACTGTTCTTCTGCCATTGCCAAAGACTCTGCATCCACCCCTGCTGAACATCCTTCAAGGGTGCGCAAAGTCCTAGGCATATATCCTGCAAGTGTTTTTCCCTCCCGAGGGAGTTCACTCATAGCGACTTCTCCTCGGAGGACTGCTGCTGACTGTCAGCTTACTGATCCTCCAGCCCCTAGAGGGTGTCACTGTGGTTGTTGTTCCCGACGTGCTTGCCCTCCTTTTCACTTTTGAGGTGCTCCTTTGCCATCGGTGAAGAGACGCCTCTTTGGCTTGTCAGCTTTGTCCCCACAGCCTGCATTCACGCCAGACAGCGCCTGGTTCCCAACGTGCCTGCCCTCCTTTTCACTTTAGAAGTGCTCCTTCGCCATCGGTGAAGGGACGCCTCTTTGGTTTGTCAGCTTCTTCCTCACAGCCCGCATTCTCGTCAGACGTCGCCTGGTTCCCGACCTTTGCATGTCTTCAGACCTTCTCCTGTTAATGCAGCTGCTAGTCCTTGAACCTTGGTTCAGGACTCTCTGCCTGAGGATCACTCGTGATCCCCTTCGGAGGATGTTCGTCCTTCTGAAGGACTCGGCCTTTCTCCAGACCTGCTCATATGTCTCCTGGTTCCCGACTCCCTACCGCTCGTCAATCGCCTGTGCGTCCTGATAATCCTACTCGTCATGCTTCTGCCAACCATTGCCGGCCAACGTGTGGGGCATCTATCTCTCACCGTTCCCCTAAGCAACGCATCGCGTCGGAACATCGTTCACCCGGCCGCGTGACTGCTGTCCACCAACCTTCCATCATGTAAATTGCCGTCAGAGGTTCCTGCTGTAACCGCTCGTCACGTTAGTAGTTGCCAAAGCGTCAGCATTCGCCCACAGGTTATCGAGCAGTGCACCTTTAACGCCATCCAACGCGTCAATCACCCCCTTCGCATCAGCGTTCTCCGAGATGCGTCAGCATTTGCTGACTTGTCAAACGCTCTCCAGCTCGTCAGCAATCGCCTAGTTTTCCTCTGCAACATCCCACACTAGCAAGGTGACGCTCGCCAACACGCAAGCATGCACGGCAAAACCTTGAAGCGCAGACAGAACATAGCAGCCACTATCCTCCACCGACTTTCAAGAAGTCACGTCATCCTATGGAGGTAGGTGTCCACAGAGGGAAAGAACAGGAGTGGAAAAGTAGGTTATTGCCCTCCATACCATCGGTCCTCTTTCTGATGAAGAAGGGCAGAGTCCTAGTTCACAGAGCACTGTCACCCCATTCCCCTCTCAGCAAACACATAATATAGGGCAAGTGCCGGGAAAGAAGGAAAGGGTACTTCTTGGTAATTCAAGATTTCATGACTACCGGCACCTAAGGCTGCCCCACGTAATCCAGCGGTTCCAGATAAGACTCCTCAAAGGAATTCTTGTTTCCTTCCCTTTGGGGGATATGTGAGACAGCACCAGCAAGCAGCCCTGGATTAGAGCCATCGTCAGGGCAGTCGTACCAGCTTTCGGGCCTGGCTTTTCAGTCCGCATCTCGGAAGCCTCTGAGAACCTCCAACATTCATCGGTTCCAACAGACGCTTGGCAAAGATCCTCGCCTGTGTCTGCCTTGAAGAGGAATAGAGGAGTCCCAGAGACCAACTCGTCTTCTTGGGTGAAACTGACTCCTGTTTGGCCATCAAGGACAAGGTCGAACCTCCCCGGTTTTCCTCCCATCCGCTCTCCTGGCTTACCGCCACCACAGCCAAGGGAATCTTGCAAGGAACCTGTCTCAGTCTCCGTCCTACCACCTTTGGAGTAAGACTCGCCTCGTGACGAGAGCATCACATCTCTGGAGGCAACCAGGAAGTCCAGACCATCCATGCCTTCAGTGCTTGAAGCATATCTTCTTCCTTGCAAATAGTTGAAATACTCGAAACGTTGCCCAAGTCTTTTCGAGGACCTCCAGACCCACAGGGACCGTCGGCCACTCTAGAGATGACCGCGACCCACCCCACGACGAGCTCTCGGTGGTGAATGAAGGAGACTTCCATGCCAGTCCCACTTTAGAGGGGGATCAAAGGAGTTGGAACATGCTTTCTGGCAGGTACTGACTCTAATAAGGGTTCTCAATGAGTTTTCCGAACCAAAGATAACGCCCCTAGTAGGGAAAAGAGACAGTATTAGACTGTGTCTTTGCACTCAGAAGCCCATGATGTCCAGTACAGCATTGCCCTGGTTGCAGGGGTTGAAGAGTGCCCGGACTAAGATCACTACCCAGCTCTCAGAGTTCTCCTCCTCCCTTCGTTTGGGCTCCTCCGCCAAGTTCCTCCCACCTCTTCACGTTCAGCAAAGGAGATATTACAATGTTAGGGATGAGCCTCGACCAGTTCTTCCACTCCACCATTATCTGGAGGAGCTGACAAAGGGGATCTCCTTAGAGACCCTTTCTGCAGTAACTTTTTTATTGACAGTCTTTGTCTGTTATTCTTCCTTTTCATGTATCTAAAAAGTCATCCTATCTAGTCACTTCTCTCCCTTTCACGGCCAGTCAAATTCAAAAAAGCCTTTTAAAGGAACTATGAGCAATGTAGCTTTAACTTAAAATTCCCTTCTTGATCATCAATTCAGTAAAACAATCCCACTTAGTATTGTTACCCCTGTTACATGCTGCTGATGCAAGACACCATGTATTATTTCAGGCCTAACTTACCAGGTTTCAAACCCTAACATTAATCTTCATGTGGTAACTAGTGGCTCTAATACATCATTGAGCAAAGGGTTTAATGGTACAATGTATCTCCCAGGTTTGTGATCCTCAAATTTCTTATCTACTTTTTCCATTTTGTAGTGTAACTTTTGCACTTATACATTTCTCTCTTTTATACATCTAGAATTTGTGAGGCTGAAGACCGAGATGGTAGCCTGGATACTTAAATCATTCCTTGTTAAGGAAGTGCCTCTAAACCTATTTATTTCTACAGTACAAGGATAAAAATTCTGATTCATTTATGTGGGTTTGCTCTTAAGTCAATAATATGACCAGAAAATGAAAAGGAGCCTTAATGATAACTGTATAATAGGTTACTCAGAACTCCAAGGCTGGGTAGCATACAAGCCACTGCGAGGCAGATCCAATCTTCTGGTCGCATTAAGAAACTGATCTCTTCTCTACTCTACAATCATGACGACTTCCACGCTGGATTACACTCCCTGTGTTCTCGTGTTTTGCATTATGAGTGGTGTTACTAGTGTTATGCAAGGCTGCCCTTGTGGTACCTTCATGAGGCGAGTCGAGGTAGTTCCATATCCCCTTTGCCCAAACTGCCATGGTAAACGGTGCTCCTATGAATCCCCATGTGATTTTTGTAGGTAGTGGCAGTTCTTCCAGTGGGAGAAATATCATGCCCGTCTTAAGAAGGTAGCGAAGAGGGATTGGTTCCCCTCCTCATCTTCTTCCTTGGAATGAAAGAAGCGTTAGCCCATTCCTTTGAAACGCGATTTTCTCCACACTGATCCTCCTTTATCGAAACCCCCTGTGACTGGTAACAGAGGATGACGGCCATGATTTTTCTTGCATTACAAATTGGTGATTCCTTTGTTAATGTGTTATTGCCTGTTGGGCAAAGTGATCACACAAGAGACTGATCCCTTAGCTTCGGCTCCTTTACTTATTGTGTGAGACATAATCCGTGGATCTTTAATCCTTAACAACTCGGATCTACGTAGATCCCCATCTCCTCCCATTAGTGTACTTATGGTGAGCCCTTTATTTCAGAATTCCAGCAGCAAGGGGACTCCTCACCTTTGGAGGCATCTCCATAAAAAGTGATGAAAGCTCATCTCATTCTCTATCGAGAACTCTTACACGAGTTGAGACTGCTATTTCCCCACATACCAAAACAGCTATTTTAGAAGGTTGAAACCTTTTCCACTACTCGTTCATACAAGTCAAACTTGCCTTGTAAAACTATGGGCTCTTGGCATCGTTCTCCTTGCAAGAATTCTCCTGAATTCACCCCCAGATTTCTCTCTTATCTTTTGCTTTAGCCTTTCGGACACCCTTCTGGAGTGCCCATGACTGAGATTTAACTGGTTTGGCTGATCTGTCAATATACAATCGTGTCATCCCTTTCCAAATATACGTTCTGGAAGGGAAAGTCATTACCATATCCTCTAACGCTTCAAATCCTTGTGTTTCAGTCGTGTAACGATACTTCAGCACATACAATTAAATGTCTTCCGAAAGTTCCTCCATGACTTACGCGCTGATGTAGAACGTGCCACCATCTCTATGCATGAACATACCTCTTAGCACACCAACTATGATGCCATTTATCTCGCTAACAAGAATGAGATACGTCATGATCGTGGAGCTCCCCAAGTGCAGATGTTAGTATTAGTTGTGGGCTTCAGTCAACTAAGGTTGACCATCTAATGCCTTATCCTCATGGGCTCAGTCTCGTTTTGAACCTCATTCGTTCTAATGTTCCTTAAGTTTCTTAAACCGCTAATAACAGATCACATGTCACGAATAGTATGCCAAATTCTTTTTCAGAAACAGGAGGAAAAGGGCACTTGAACCCTTGCCCCTTTCCCTCGGATGGTACCACCCTGTACACAGAGTGATGTACCTTCTGGAGGGTGCTATAGACACGCTCCCCTAGGACTCATTCCAAGTGGCTTTCCACAGGAGGATCTTTTCTGTCACATGAATCGTGCTCTGAAAGGGAATCCACTGCGTTTCACAAGCACTCTTACGAGAGTCTATTAGTCTATCACAGGAGCAATCATGACATCTCCCAATCCTTTGCTGTGCCTTCCACTCGTCGTTCTCAAGGTTAGCGAGAATGCAAGAATCTACATGGGAGAATAAGTTTTCCAACGTAGTTCTCAAACAGAAACCGTATCATACTCCTAAACAAGAACTGACACATGATCCTGTCCTTATCATTATTGACGATTCTCCGTGTCACGTCATGGAAGCGGACCCTAATCTTTCTGATGTGCCCCCTACCCACAGGTTCGATGTCTTGGTCAGAGACTTCTCACTCATTTCGACTATGAGACTTATCCGCCGTTTAGATGGCCTGGATGATCCTACACTCGGCCAGATCATGAGTAGGCACTGTGCGCATTGATGCCAATTTTCCCCAGTCTGTGGATCCTAGACATTGCTTCAACATGTTTGTCCAATCAGACTCTTTACACCCTGGATCTTTTTTAATAAACAGGTGTTAGCAGCCAAGTATTCCTTTAGGTCCAGTAGATCTTCAAAACTACCTCTGTTGGCGCTTTCTCAACAGAGGATGTTCAGTATAGACTATTAGGCTCTTCCAAATCTTCTGATAGATCCTGATTTATCTACCCCAGTACCCAGCGTACCTAGTGATAGACTGGAGAATCTCCCTTCCACTTTCGCTGCATCAGAAATGCAAAACATGTTAGTAGCTGCTATGTCAGCCATACAGATCTGCTCCTGGTTGGATCTCTGGAGTCAAACAGTTCAAGGAATTGTCAATTTTGGGGGCTAAAGCCCTAGAGGTCTTACTTCATCAGACAAGTTTCCCTCTGGGGTAACTGCATCCTTAAGTGCAGAGATGATGTTTTGGCTAGATGCACCAAATAGTTATCTCCCATAGATGCCTTGTCTACAAAACTCCAATGTGGTGGATTTTCCCACCCTGTTTCCCCTACCAAAGTTGCTACAGTGATGGGGAAAGTGGAAAAGGCTAATCAGTCTGCTTTCATGCTGAGATCTGCAGTACATAAGATGGCCACACCTCAACAACCACCAAGATAAGACATTCCTCGTTCAAACTGAACAGTCTACAACGAAGGCGGCAGCACTTGCCTCCTGCAGACTTTAAGCCATCCACAAAGCAAGATCACCAGCCTACCTTTCATTGGTGGAGAGGTCACCCCTACGGTCGAAAAGGTGTAGGATGCCTACAGCACCATTGGGACAGGTGGTAGTTCATCGGGGCCAATTCCTATACAGTAGAAGTCCTTTGGTCAGGGTTATCAGATCTCACTGTCTGCTCCTGTTAGCTTGGACTGACAGTCCAACCAGGAATTAAAGAGGATCACGAAGATATCGTCTCCTAGAAATAGAAGTGCCTTGAGATTATGGCCAGAGGGGCCATAGAGGTGGTCTCAGACAGATCCCAGGCTTCAGCAACCTCTTTTTGGTAGAGAAACTTAATGGGGGTGGAGACCTGTTATAGACCTCTCCCACTTGAACTTTTTTGTCTTGCTAACAAGGTTCAAAATGGAGGCCCTAACCACAGTTCTTCAGGCTGTTAGGAAGAACCCCTTCTTGTTGACAATAGACCTGAAAGATGCATACTTTCAGGTCCCAATTCATCCCAGGTCCAGAAAGCACCCAAGATTTCCTTTAAGGGACGAGATTTATTACTTCAAGGTGCTGTGCTTCGGCATTTTAACAGCACCTAAAGTCTCCAACAGGATCTTTGCCCTAGTCTTGTCTTGGGCCCATGCCATCAGACTCCCAACGTATCTGGACAACTAGCTTCTCTCCACAGTGTCGACCGCAGCTTCTAGAGATTTATTAATTGACTCCTGCAGGAGTTGGGGATCCGGTCTGATACCTCAACTGTGCATCAGATAATTGGGTACGGAAATAGACTCTGTCCAAGCCAGAGTGTTTCCATCTTTAGACAGGCTAACAAGATTCAAGAAAGTGGTAGAACACTTGCTCAATAGGGAATCCCTCCCTGCCCATTCTTGGCAGACACTTTTAAGCCATCTCATTCTTTTGGAGAAACTGGTCCCCTTTGGAAGGATGCACCTTTGCTCAGCGCAGTGGGCTATGAAGAGCCAGTGGTCACAAACATCAGACCCTCTTGCAGCCTTATTGCTGTTGCCCCAATAAGTGGTGAAGTTAGAGAACCTGTTAATAGGCACTGCCCTGCAGGTTCCACATCCAGAGTGTCTGCTCTTCTCAGATGCCTTCCATCAAGGGTGGTGCGCACATCTCCAGAGGGAGCAGATCTCAGGTCTATGGTCACAGGAAGACAGGACCATCCACATCAATTACTCGAGATGAAAGCAGCATACTTGGTGTTACTCCACTTCTTTGAGATCCTCAAAAGTCACTCCATGGTGTTATAATAAGCAACAAATCCATGGTAGTGACTCGCATCAACAAGTTAAGGCGCTCGATATCCCATCTGTCAACTGGTAGTGGGAATCCATCATTTGGCTCAAGTCAGTGCAGTCTCACTCTCGGAATGCTTTATCCCGAAGAAAAAGGAACGTATATGCAACGGGGGACGACAGTTAGTTAAAGTGTCTTTGCTTCCTCTAGTGGGAACGAGTGTTTTGATTTTGTTGGGTTCCTCAACTCTAGACAAGTGTGTCACTCACCTTAAGACCAACTCCCGGTGTATTGCTTTCCAGTCCCGAAACCAGCGATGGTGATGATGCTTTTAGCACCTTTGGGATGGGAAATGATAATACCCAATAAGATTAACAATAAAATGTGAGTAACAGAAATAAAAGCAAACAGTAAAGAAGTAAGAATGGAAATAGATTTCATCGAATGTGGAATAAAGTCTTTTTTAATTCTAGTTATTTGAATTAAAATTCTTTTAATCTATTGTGCAGGAAAGCATCAAATATTATTAAGGAGAAATAAATAAACTGAAAAAAATTAGGTAAAAATGACGAAAGGAAGGAAAATAAATTGAAGGGATAATAGATTAAAATTTATTGTAAAGAGGGTAGAGGGAAATCATATCAATGTAAAAATTATTCATATCTATATATAATATTAAACTTAATAATTGAGTTGAATAGCTAAATTTTAAGGAATTAGGAGTGTGAAGAGAATAGAATGAAATTTAGGAGTACATGTAGCTTATTCAGTGTTATAAATGATTTGGGATAGGATATACAAATATGATTGTTCCGTAACTGGAATACAAACCTAAGCTATTTATTTAGGGGTATTACTTTCTGCATAGCTGAAATGACGAGCCATTAAAATTTAGCGAGGGTTAACCACCCATACCGCTAATTAAGGGGGATGGGGGGGAGGGTAGCTTGCTACTGCTCCCACTCACACACCGGTGATTTAGTTCACTTTGCTTTTGGCTCAGATGGTGTACAGTCGTTGCCGTTCCTCATCCTTCACCGTAAATTTTGGACTGCCAATAATTCTGTTTTGCTTTTTCTTTGTGTGAGTGTGTGTGTGTTGACTTCTGCGACCATGCACGCCTACCCTGGACCCGATGGGCGGCCCTGCGGAACCTATATGGTGGCAGTGGAGACCGATCGCCACACCCTTTGACCCGTCTGAAGAGGTCAATTCAACAGTGTAATAGTAACAACCAGTGTAGAGAATGTCGGGAGTGGTCTGTCTCCCAGTGGGAGACGTTTGGGCGACGACGGAAGGAGAAGTTTAAGCGGGATATTTCTCTTTCGAAGGTTCCTTTGAAGGGGGAAAACCCAAGGCCTCTTCTTCCATCTCCCGACCTTCCTCCGAAGCTCCAACTCGTTCGGTCTCTTTCAAGAGACCGTCGAGTAGTAGCGTACACCCTTTTATTTGCGGCCAAACCCAGTCCTCGAGAGAGAGAGAGAGTTGCTTCCCCCTAGCGAAGCTGCCCCACCTCTACCCCGGGTGATGCCTTGTCTATGTCTTCTGTGTTACAGGTATGGTTGTCCTTTGGGCTTCCGGGTCTGCCATCCAAGAACTCCTTGCTGCATCTCATCCTCCGGGGTGCAAGTGTTTAGCCGTCGTCATCGTCGACTAAAGAGTAAGATCCTCTTGCGCTCGTCGACGCCGTGGTGTCAGAGGTGTCTTCTGTGGTTTCTGCCGACGCCCCTGCCCCTCCAGATTCTCCAGCTGTTGCTACCAACTTAGGTTGCCCCGTTCCTGATCATCCTTCGAGGGGGAAACTTAGTCCTACGTGTTTCTCCCCCTCGGGGGAGTTCTCTCATAGAGACTCCTCTGCGGAAGACTACTGCTGTTCATGGTCAGCTTGCTGATCCAATGGCCCCTAGAGGGCATCTAAGTCGCAGAGCTCGTCCCCCGCTTCTCCTTAGAGGTCGTCCTTCACCATCGGTAAAAAGGCACCTCTTTGGCACTGCAGCCTCGTCATCGCAGCCGTCCCCCGCAGAGGAGTCTCCGCATCAGTCATCTCCTGGCCCTAGACTTTCGCCCATTCCTGGACCTTCTCTCGACGACGCTGCTGCTAGTCCTCGGACCTCGGTCCTGGACTCTTCTGTAGATTGGTGGATGTTCGCCCTTCCAAAGGGCACATTCATGTTCCTATGCTCCCTACAAGCCGATCTACCATCACCGTTCCTGTCTCCTGTACAGCTTCCTGAGGCTCTACCTAAGTGTGCAGTAGCGCGCTAACGCTCTCCAACTCGCCAGCACCCTGCAGTGCACCAGCGCTCACCAATATCTCGTCAGCGCCAGCCTGCTCCGTCACACTCTACAGATTGCCCACGCTCTCCAGCTCGTCAGCGCTCTACAACACTTCGCCTCGCACCTTCACCTGGTGGTCCTCAGCGTCTTCCAGAACAACCTCGCCACAGAGAGCAACCTTTGCTAGCTCGCCAGCGCTCAATAGCCAACCTACAATCGCCGGCGCAACAGAGCTCACCGAAACCTCAGCGCGTGCTCGCGCAACTTTGGTCTCCTGCTCGTCAACGCTCTCCTGTGCGACAGCGATCTCCTGCCCGCCAACGATCTCTTGCATGCCAACGCTCTCTTGCACGCCAGCGTTCTCCTGCGCGCCAGCACTCTCTCCCCTCTTAAAGAGAGAATGCCTTGATGAAGTCATTGAGCCTTGGCATGGCATATTCCCGTGCTGAAACTTGGTGACGGGCAAGAGGGCTCTCGGATTTGGGGAAATCGCTCCCCCAGTTCAAATCTAAATTTCTCTCTCTCATCTTTTTCTTCCTCTTAATACTACTTCAAACTTCTCGTAATTTTATATACTTTCTTTTATGTTGCTGTCCCAACTCTAATGAGTAAAATTCCCCATATGTATATTTGTATATACTGTATGTACATATATATGTATGTTTTTTTTTTTCCTTTTTTTTTTTTTATAATGGCGTAGAAACGTTATTGCTCCTGCTTTGATGAATGGGAGGAGGTGTCACGGTTGTGAGGTGTTTTTTTCAAAGCTATACGAGAGTTATTGTACATATTTTGAACTCAATTCTTGTTTTAATAGGCAGCCAGTGTAAATTAATTAATGTAGGAGTGATCCTTTCTTGGATGGAACACCTTTTATCAGTCTTGCTTCTCTGTTTATTACGTTTTGTAATTTCTTAAGTTGCACTTTTGGTAAATTGTTGTAGATGGAGTTACAATAGTCAATCCTGATAATAACTGTTTATTACAACTTTCTTTTACAGAATATTCATCCAGGTACTTCTTTATAAAAGAAATTTGTCCAAGATGATAACCAGCAGTTTTTACATAACAGTATTTATTTGGGCATTGAAAGACAAGTTACAGTCAAGAGATACGCTGAGATCACAAACTTTACTAGATATCGGGACAGAGTTTATATTTATATTTATTTGAATATCACCCAAGTTTCTTATACTGTTTTTCTTTCCAACCAATATAAACTTGGTTTTATTTTCATTTAACTTGAATGTTTGATTATCATCCATTCCCTAACCCTGGTAAGAATTCAAAAGTTTTAGTAGTGTTGTCTAGATCATTTAAGGAGAAGTAAAACTGTTTATCATCTGCAAATAGTTTGATCTTCTCTCCATGCCTTTGCAGTGTTTTTGAGACCAATATTATACAGTGATACTTCGTTCATCGCAGCTAATGGGGACCAGAGACCCCCGCGAAAGGTGAAAATCCATGAAGTAGGATTGGGCCCCTCCCCCGTAATTTTTGTATGCGTGTGCGGGTACAAGAATGTTAAAATACTGGAGAGAGAGAGAGAGAGAGAGAGAGAGAGAGAGAGAGAGAGAGAGAGAGAGAGAGAGAGAGAGAGAGAGAGAGAGAGAGAGGGGGGGGGGGGGGGGGGGAGATATAATGTGCTTTATATGCAGTATATGTACAGTATATTATACTTAAATCTACTGTATTTAAAGTATAAAATCATGCTGTAATGTGTACTACATTCACTCACAAATATTTTACATAAATCTACAAATAATATACATCTACTCACTCAAATATTTACTTAAATCTAGTTTTTAATTACTGCATACAGATCATTCACACACACACACACTCTCTCATATGATACGATATTATGGTGTTCAAACACTCACCAATGACAGTAGTATCATCAGCTGTAATGATGATGACGACGACATACTTGTACAGTTCGATGAATGTGATGATGAATGATGATGATGGTGTTACTGTATAGGTATAATGAGGCCTTTATAGCAGTTCTGGAAGCACCTCGTCATCATCAGATATTGGCGCTGGGTCTTCGTTATCTGCTTGTGAGAGAAAGACACAGAGGCTCCCACTCCACTCGTAGAGGGTTGACGTTCACCCAAAGGCTCTTCTGCTGGAGGCGGCAGTGTAGCTAGCTTCTTAAACTTGGTCAAGAACATGGTGATGGGTAGTTGCTGTCGTTGCATTTTCTTTTGTTGCAAAATACCCTTTTATAATGCCATAACCCCATCAACTCGGTTGCAAAACGCAACGGCTCGAACCATGTTCTCATTGACTTCATGTGCAAAGCGTTGCAATGCCCTTGCTATGTTGCAGGTTCTCCAGAGTAAGGTCAGTCTTATTCATTTCTTCGTCTTGCTCTTCCTCACTTGCTGACTTCGTCATTTCAAGGAGGTCTTCATCTGTCAGAGGGTCTGAATGGGCCTCCATAAGGCTGTTCACGTCTTCGTCCGTCATGTCAGCGAATCATTCATCCTTGATTATGCAAGCCAGCATCATTGCCTTTTCCACTGCGGAGAAGACTGTGTAATCATGAACAACAGCAGGCCATAATTTCTTCCAACTTGAAATGATTGTTTCTGTTTTCATTTTTTGCAATGCTTGCTGTAAGTTAGTCAAACATGACGCAATGTAGTACTTGCACCAGTACTTTTTCAAGGTGAAGCCTTCTTCATCGTCGTCAACTGCCGTGATGAGGCCCTCCATCATAGCACGAGTGTAGAGTGACTTAAATGCACGAATGACCCCTTGATCCGTCGGCTGTATAAGTGCTGTGGTGTTGTATGGCCTCCTGCCCAGTCAATCAAGAGAAGGACCTTGAAAGGGAGGCCCTTCTCCGCCAGATACAGCTTTACCTCAGGAACAAAGCACTAAATGAACCAGTCGGCAGTCAGGGCTTTAGTTATCCAGGCCTTTGCATTATTCATCTGTGCACTTCATCCTTGAAGAGGAATGTATGTGATCTCTTCCAAAAAAGACCTGTCTCGTCCATGTTGAAAACTTGTTTAGGAAAGTACTGGTCATCCTTGATAATTTTTGGAAATTCAGCCTCTAAATAACAACGGGCACCATTGGTATTGGCAGAGTCACGCTTTTGAGGCCGTATCGCTTTTGAAACATGTCGAACCAGCCTGTGCTGTCTGTTAATCCTCGTCCTCGAGGCGGCGAATCACTCATCGTAGGCTAGTACGCTGTGGTTCGTCAGCATCATCTTTATCGGCTTCTTCTTTGTCGTCGTCATCGGGCAAGGTTTGATCATAGTATCCAAACATATGTTGTTTTTTTTTTTTCTATAATCTGCAATCCACATGACTAATGCAGGTTCCATCTTAACAATTCGCTTATTACGCGGCGTTACCACATGTTTCGGTTGTTTGTTAAATGTTATTGTCGCAGTTCTGCGGATGTTCACTTCATCTTTATATAGCGCACAGTAGATCCGTTCACACTATAATGGCGTGCCACCGCAGCATAACTTCTGTCTTCTTCAACATATATATTTGTTTTACCTTTTCAGTGATTGTCATCATCTTCCTCGTCCTCTTTGGTTCACTAGAGGAATCTTTTATAGGGGCACGGCGCTTAGCAGGCATTTTAATGGATTTACAGAAGTTAAATGAATTGCAGAACAGTATGAATGCAAGACACTTGTAAGAGTACAGTACAGTACAGTGTGAACGAGAGACTGGCGAAGCAGCTGGATACACCAATGGAAGATGCTGGGAAAGGATGCAATGATGCGCAGCTAATCAGCTCACGGGCTATATCCACTCTTGTTCTGATTTGTTAATCTTGCGCCGGTAATCAATCACGTGCCTTGCCTGACATCTAGTGGGTATAAGAGCAAGCTGCTCTCCTTGTCTGGCTGCCCAGGAAGCCATTTCTTTCGGTCATCAAGATGAAACATGGCTGCTTTCTGCAATACGGCGATATTTTCACATTTTTATTTTTTGACAAAAAACCTGAGTCTGCAAAGTGGTGAGGGATCACTTTAGATACAGAATAAGATTGGGCCCAGTACACTTCTCTGAGGTACCCTTCTGTTTGAAGGTTCATATGATGAATAAGAATTTCCAATTTTCACACAATTTCTGTCAACCAAGTAGTCTTAACTATTCAAAAGCTTGATCTTCAATACTGATGGACCATAAGTCATTTAGTAACAGTTCATGCACATCTGTATCAAAAGCAGCACTAACATCAAGTTATATTGGTCTGCAACATTTCTTTTCATCTATTATTTCCAGCATATCATTTACAACAGAACAGACAGTTGTCTCCGTAAGTTTAATTTTCGGTAAGCAGACTGGTTGTCTGGAAAAGCTTCTATTTCTTCTAAGTGACTAATTAGTTGTTCAAGAATTACGTGTTCTAGCACCTTTGAAACAAAGGATTGATTCGAAATAGGTCTATACGAGATTGATTCCTGATAACCTAAAGCACTTTTCAGATCCGGTGTGACTATTGCTATTTTCTCAGATTTGGGAAACTTACTCATCGATGCTTGTATCTGCTATTCTCGTACTTTTTTCAGCTAGACTATAAAAGTTTCTTTCTCCAGTTACTTCAGATTATTATTTTTATTACAAGCCAAGCTATAACCCTAGTTGGAAAAGCAAGATGCTATAAGCCCAGGGGCTCCAACACAAAAAAATGGCCCAGTGAGGAAAGAAACATATGTTAAGAAATAAGCTACAAGAGAAGTACAATAATAAATAATCAAAGTAAAATATTTTAAGAACAGTACAGTAACAACATTAAATTAGATTTTTTATATATAAACACTAAAAACTTCGAAACAAACAAGAGGAAGAGAAATAAGATGGAAAAGTGTGTGCAGGTGTACCCTCAAGCAAGAGAACTCTAATCCAAGACAGTTGAAGACCATGGTACAGAGGCTATGGCACTACCAAAGATTAAAGAACAATGTTTTGATTTTGGAGTGTCCTTCTAGAAGAGCTGCTTGCCATAGCTAAAAGTCTATTCTACCCTTAGCAGGAGGGAAGTAGCCACTGAACAATTACATTGTGCAAAGAAGAATTGTTTGGTATTCCCAGTATTGTTTGTCAGGTGTGAGGAGAAGGTGGAAAGAATAGCCCAGCTATTTGGTGTATGTGTAGACAGAGACAAAATGATCCCTAACCAGAGAGAGGGATCCAATGTAGTACTTTCTGGCCAGTAAACGGACCCAATAATTAGCGGTAGTATATCAACGGGTGGCTTTGCTTTTGCATTGATCTCTTGGTGACATCATCTCGTGCTATATTATTGAACTCGTTAATTTTATCTGTGTATCTGGTGTAGCATTAATCTGATGTTGAATATTTGTAAATGACCTTGTTATATTTTCTATTTTGTTTTAAAGAATACTAGATAATTATTTGCTAGTTCCTGGGGTTTTTCTCCTTTACAATTCCTATTATACCATTTAGGAAACGATATAACTTAAAAATGTTTATTGCTGCTGCGCAGATCTTTCTCTTAGTATTCACTGTTTTCCCTTCTTACTAGGTAATTATATTGACACATTGCAGTTTTATATTCTACCCATGTACTTTCCGTTTTTAATAGATTCCACTTTCTTTCTTTACATCTTTTTTTCCCTCTTCTATAAAGTCTTTATCATATTCACTTTTACTCACCCTATTATATATGGTCATGAGGCTGTCAACACATAGCGCCTAACAAACATTGGTTATCATGATCGCAGGGAATACTGATACCATCATTTATTTTCTTTAACTTCTTCAATTAATACAGGAGAGAAGTTTGATTTATGTCTAAAGTTTATTTTATTCACTGCTGCATGTTTCTGTACTGGTGGTCTAAACGTAATAAGTTTGTCCAATGGAAAGATGGTGCACTTTGTTCTACATTTATATCAGATACAATTTTATTCATTCCATCACTTAAGACTAGGTCTAACGTATGCTCAGTCAATATTATTCACCAATTGATATGATTCCAATAAGTCACTAAATGCTGAAGCATCAAGATTTGATGCGTCGCGTCATCCATCCAAAGATGAAAGATTCCACAAATAAATTCATTTTTCTCTATGATAATCATCTTGTTGAGTACAGTACACTGAATTCTTCAAAGAAGATACTATTATTTTTTCATGGAGGTTTATAAACTGTTACAATGGAAATTTTTTTTGTTGTGCATGAAGTTTATTTCTATATATGAAGAGCTTGTTACACCAAGTTCTTTTTAACATCTTAAGATTTGATAAACCCTTATGAATGAAGACCCACCCCTACCAGACCTGCCTTCTCTCGGAATAGGAAAGGAAGAATGTGTGTAGGGGTAATTTCAGCGATCTTAGCTTTATCAAAGTTGGTTAACCATTTTCAGATATTGCTAGTATGTCCAAATATTTCTAATTTATCAATTCTCAAATTTGAATCGTTTTATTACCAACATTGTATATTTACATAGCCACACTTTATGACATCCTTAGTCTTTTCAATTCCAAATCATAAGCTTTGAAATTTCTCTAACTCACTTTGTGGTCATTTGGTTTGATAAACTTAGTGCAATGATGCAAATTACATTCTTTGGTGGAATGTTTTTCTGAACATTTCCCGCAGACTTTATAATCACTCTTAAACTTGCAATCTTTTGAAAATGACCATACCTCTGACAATGGTAGCAGGTGATCACATGGTACCTATCACGTATGTTATAAGTACACCATCACAACATACCTTTATCATGAGTAAACTAATAGCATTTTTACTTTTGATATGTAAATTAAACCTTTTTTTACTTTTGATATGTAAATTAAACCTTAATTAAAGGGATTTTTTTTTTTCAGGAATAAAACTGGTCCCATTACTGAAAATAATAAAGGATATCAAATGCTGCAGAAAATGGGTTGGAGTGGTACTGGTTTAGGAGCCAAAGAGCAAGGCATTACTGATTGTATTGAACCTGTACAATATTAAGGTACTATATATGACATCTTGGAACCTTTTTTATATTTTTTTCCACTTCATGGGATAGTAAACTATGTACAAAAGCAAAGTTCTATTTGTTTTAAAGATTCTCCAGTGGACATTTTTTGATTCAGAAGAACAGGTTATAGCAGTGTTTAGTTTTGGATTGTAAAGCAAGTTTCTTCCTTTAGGATGTTGTGAATTTGCTTTTTCTAATATTTTGTGTAGATACTTCACACTTGCTTTTCAAAATTTTGAATAACAAGATATGTAAGTAGCATAGCTAGGATACATAAATTCATTGTCCCTGTTCATTATTAGAAATTCACAAATTTGTTTGGAAATGTACTTTTACAGCACTCTTATAATTTTCCAATTTCAGTATGTTCCCATGTAAAGCGATTAGGTTTATTTATGTTTGAATGAAGCTAAAAGGTTATAAGCCTTGATGGCTGAGATATTTTATTTTACGGTTTTGCATTTTTTAGCTGTAGCTGATGTCAGAAGGATATGGCTGATTAGGCATGACAATGGTTGTTGACTGAAGTTATTCATTTTGGTATTACTGTACTGTATTATGATTCCATATATTTATATTGTACAAAAATACTGCTATTATTTTACCACAGATGTGTATACAATCATCAGAATTAGCTGTAAGGTTAGATGATGATTTTTCAGTTTTATATGTAAAAGTGTTATCTGTGGCTTGGAGGATGTTAAATTTTAGATTGAAATATAGATAAAATTTAGACTATATTCAAGAAGAAAAGTAATGTATTTTTTTTTTTTTTTTTTGCCTTGATAAAGAAAATTTGTGATGCCAATAAAGTACATTTACACTGAAATGGAATTAATTTCTTTTGTCAAATTTTTTTTATTTTTATTCTTGTAGTTATGTTCCTTGAAAAGAAAGCCAGTTGGTTTAAATGTGTGGTTGAGGAGTAGAAACACTTATGATAATGTATTCACTGGCATGGATTGGACCTGCTTAACACGGCAGAAGTGCAGATAATGTTTTTATTAGAAATGGGATTCTGTTATGGTTCGTAATACTTACAAGAGTCTTCTACAAATTTGTAAACACTTCAACAAAGTTGAATTGTCACATGTTCAGGTGCTTTAGGTAGTGAACAGTTCATTTGCATAAGTACTTTCCAGTCCTAAAATGGTAATTGGGTAAATTTGTGTATGCAGCATATACAGTATCTATATCTTTATAGATATATGCTGCATACACAAATTTACCCAATTTACAGTTCAACCATATTCTTTAATTTGTAAAGTTCTTGCAACACAATGTAGATGGGCAATTTGAAATTCCTTTTCTCATTTAGATAAACTCTTTCAATAAAATTATGATGAGGACTTATAAGTTTTGTGACAGAAAAAGAAATTGCATTAATAGCTTAACATCTACAAAATGCAGTTGAATACCAACACCACTTTCATGTTCTCTGTGGTTAAAGGTAGTTTTTTTCTTTTACCCATTTAAGAACAAACATATACAGTAATATCTTGATGTATTTAGGAATAGGCTGAAACAAAGATGTGCATTATTGTATTTTTAACCCATGGTTCAATATATATGATATGATTGTAAAAAAAATTAGCTGAGGTTTTCAAGAAATAAAGAAATGTACTGCACCATTAACTTGAGAGATATAAATATGTTTAGCAAGTGATATTTCTAATCATATTTATATAATGGTATACTTTTTTTTTGGATTTTGGGTGGATATCCAATATTCAGCAGCCAGAATAATTTTTGAGTATGAATATTCTATTATGCTTACTGGAATAGATGAAATGTTTCAACTCATATGAAGTATAAAATTGTTTGAATATCAAAATTTCAAGCAAACATTCTGTTAACTTGAGGTGCACTTATATATAAATATGTTGAAAACACTTTGTGTAGAAATGATGGCAATTCATTTGAATTTTAAGCTATATTATTTGAATGCAATCTTCTTGAAAAGACTAACTATCGATTAGACTAAAGAGGTAATTCTAGTAAACTATATTTGCAGAATTTCATTGACTACCAATATACATCCATTGCGCAAAGAAAATAAATTACGGCTTTTGAGAAATAGTTTCTATGAAATATAGTATATAATGTTGTGACTATGAATATGTACAATCTTATGCTCACCACTGCGATTTCAGCATTTCAGTTTCCCTCATTCCTCAGGTCTTATTGCTGTAATGACTGTGCTGTGAGACATTTTTATTTTTTGTTTTGATTGTTGTTGTCAGTGAAACTGGAAAACAAAAATATGGTGGTTAGGTACTGTAGTTTTATATCAGCTAATGACCTATAACTTAGTCTTTATAGATAATTATAAAGATGTGAACTTTAGAAGTGGTGAAATCCATCACTACACACACACAACATATTGGAAGTTCTTGGTGAACCATTGTTGAGATAAGGTGTTTTCGTTACTTCTCAAGTGGAAAAAGTGAAGGCTTCATATGCCCAGAAGATAGGAGTGTTATTTTTTGGCAAAATTCAAGTAGCACAGATGATTTTTGATGTCTGTAAACTCAGAATTATTAAAGTATTTCATAGCCCTATCATGTTTATCTTCCTATCATAAGAAAACTGTGCTGCAGTCTTCTCTAAAATTTCTCAATTTCAAAGTATAAACAGGTTAAGTCATAAATGAAAATATAAACAGGTTGAATCTAAAATGAAAGTGCTATATACTTAAAATTTATTAACCAGGACCTTCTTTATACATCTTAACTTTAGCTCAATAACTGTGGTAAAAGTTTTAAGTACTTTCCTCTGACAAACAATATACATATTTAGTGAATTGTTATAAGGACAACAAATGAAAGAAGAAACTTTCTGGAAGTAAAATAGGTAATATGTGGCCCCAGGGAGTAAATGCAGCTGAATGTAAAACTAAGAATTTTAAATATAATTTGCATTTTTCCTTGCTATACAAACTCAAATCATTCAAAAGAGTTACTCCTAATGTTGATTTTTTACAACCAGACAATAATAAAAAAAAAAAAAAAAAAAACGGAGTTTGATTAAAAGTATAATAGGTTCTTTGATAATTCCACTGCTGTGGTGGACAGTGTTACATGCTGCTGTCATTAAGCTCCACCCTATCCTGGTCAAAGACTTGTGGGGTGGTTGAAGCAGGACCTTAGCTTAAATAACTCAGGTTTGTATGTCTAGGAAAAATACAAATTATTTGTTAAATATGAAAAATTTAAAGTAATTTTTATTTTTCCTAATGATACCAATCTTGAGCTTTCTATTAGTGATAAACTTTCAGCGAAGTTGGAAGACTAGCAGAAATTACTGAGGTATAGGCCGATGAAGACGTTAAGTATTCAAGATGCCGAGAATCTCTGGTGTTCTAGTGGGTCACCCATCCCAGGTTTGACAGGAATTCTAGCAACTAAGTTGCCATAGCTGTCATGTTAGCTAATAAATTCAATTCTCTATGAACGAGAGAATCTGGGGGGGGGGGGGGTAACCCCAAGGGGTTGTGTCTCCTGATGCAGGGAAGGATCAGATTCAAGGAATCTGCCTCCACAACTGTGTCCAAGATCCAATTTGTTGCCAGAGACTGCATAACTAGCACAGTTCCTATCCTTACAAAGTCGGCTCACGAAGTAGTCCTATTCTATACGTGAAACAAGGGAGAAGGTAGTAGACAAACCAGCAACCTGGTCCTTGAGGCATAAGGTATGTAAGCAATTCTGTAGTAGGAACGAAGCATACACAAAGAACGTACATTCATGAGGGATGAACATCCACAAACGTACCGGATTCAATGAAAAAAAACAGGCAATATTAATGGGAGTTCTTTAAAGTTTTCAGGTGATGAAAACTTCGGGAAGCGAAGAAACCCTATTTCTGAGAAACAAAAAAAAAAAACACATAAGGTGAGAGGGGTATTAAGCACCAAGGTTAGCCATCATGCATTACCCCAGTCGTCGATGGAGATTGCTGAGTTAGGTTCCCAGAAGGAAATCTGCATTAAACTCTTTCAACTCTACATGGGAGGGCTACCGAAGTAGCTTAACCCCAAGAGAGGTGAGAAGACAATCTATGTTGTCTGGATGAGAGTACTCTCTGAAGTGACGAGAGAGACTGGAGCAGTTCCTTCAATTCTACGTGGGAGGGCTACAAGAGAGAGGAGAGAAGACGATTTATGTCTAGATGAGAGTACTCTCCGAAAAGACTTGGGAAGCCTATGCTTCAATGTAGTGAAGATCTCCAAATGAACGGATTGTTCCAGAAGGCAAAGTATCCAGGGCTAAACCGTTAGATGCTGGTTCTAACAGCAGCCCAGAGGAGAGCTGATTAGTAACGATCTTGAGCTGGCTTGGTGATAGACATGAGCTAGCAAACGGCAAGGAAGCGAATGGCGAACGGCAAGGAAGCGAACGTCAAGTTGACAAACAGAGAGCTGTCACATGACAAGACGACAAACGACAAACTTTCGAACGCTGATTGGTAAGCTGGAGATTGTCTAGCCATTGAATTGGCAAAATGGAGAATTGGCGACCAGCGAACAGGTAATCAGCATAGCGATCGGCGAGCAGGCAATTGGTAGGCTGGATATTGACGAGTGGAGAGCTGCAAATAGGATAGCTGGCAAACAGCGAACTGTTGAATAGTCTAACTGTGAGCTGGCGATCGGAGAGCATAGGTAGGCTATCGTCGAGCGGGGATCCGAGACGACGCTCAGCAAGCTGGCGTCTGAATATCAGTGAGCTGAAGAACAGCAGTATGGTTCGACAATCAACGAGCTAGAAATCGGCGATCGGTGAGCTGGAGATCGATAATAAGTGAAAGATGAGCAGGCAATCGGTGACATTACCCCAGTCGTCAATGGCAGGTCAGGAAAAACTACCCAAAACTAGAGAACAATGGTTTGATTTTGGAGTTTCGTTCTCTTAGAAGTGCTGCTTACCATAGCTAAAGTATAATTCTAAGCTTACCAAGAGGAAAGTAGCCACTGAACAGTTACAGTGTAGTAGTTAATACCTTGAGCCAAGAAGAATTTTTTTTTTCTATCATTGTTGTAAGGTGTAAGAAGAAAGAGGAGAATGTATAAAGATTAGGCCAGGCTATTCGGTACATGTATAGACAAAGGAAAAATGAGCCGTAACCAACACGGAATCCAATGTAATACAGTACTATCTGGCCAGTCAAAGAACCCAATAACTCTAGCAGTAGTATCTCAATGGGTGGCTGGTGCCTTAGCCAACCTATTCCTATTATTATTATTATTATTATTATTATTATTACTAGCTAAGCAACAACCCTAGTTGTAAAAGCAAGATGCTATAAGCCCTAAGGTTCCAAGAGGGAAAAATAACCCAGTGAGGAAAGGAAATAAATGAGAAAAATAATGAACAAGTAAAATAGAATATTTTAAAAACAATAACAGCATCAAAACAGATATTTTGTAGATAGACTCTAAAAAGACTTATGTCAGCCTGTTCAACATAAAAGCATTTGCTGCAAGTTTGAACTTTTGAAGTTCTACTAATTCAACTACCCAATTAAGATCATTCCACAACTTGGACATAGCTGGAATAAAACTTCTAGAATACTGTATAGTATTGAGCCTCATGATGGAGAGGCCTGGCAATTAGAATTAACTGTATGCCAAGTATTACGAACAGCATGAAAGTGTCCGGGAAGAACTGAATGTAGAGGATGATCAGAATTATGAAAAATTTTATGTAACATGCATAACAAACTAATTGAACGACGGTGCCAGAGATTAATATCTAGATCAGGAATAAGAAATTTAATAGACCGTAAATTCCTGTCAACAAATTAAGATGAGAATCCGCAGCTGAAGACCACACAGGAGAACAATACTCGAAACAAGGTAGAATGAAAAGAATTAAAACACTTCTCCAGAATAGATTAATCACTGAAAATCTTGAACGACTTTCTTAATAAGACAATTTTTTGTGCAATTGAAGAAGACACAGACCTAATGTGTTTCTCAAAAGTAAATTTGCTGTTGAAAATCACGCCTAAAATTTTAAAAGTCATAGGGAGTTAAAGAAACATTATCAATGCTGAGATCCGGATGTTGAGTAGCCACTGTCCTTGATCTACTTATAATCATACTTTGAGTTTTGTTAGGATTCGGCTTCATGCCCCAAAATTTTCATCATGCACTATTTAGCCAGATCTCTATTAAAGGGACTGTTCGCCATGGTGGTTTGACATAACTTTCAGAAATTGAAAATCGTTTTATTGTTTCTATCTATGCATAAACATATCGTATATGCTCTCCAGAGGTTTTAGCCAATTATTTTTACAAATAATGAAGACATAGTGGTCTTTAAAAGATGACGTCATTCTAACTGCGTCGTCTGCATGACTGAGTTTGACAGAATTGTCTGTGAGTTTATTTTGGCAGAATTGTCTGTGAGTTTATTTTGGCATATATAAATAGTGACTTTTCACTTACCATATGTTTCAAAATCTCGTATGTCTGGCAGAAATGGAAGGCATTGGTAAAGGGTAGGTGAATGAAAACTATGAGCTACGAGAACATCAGCCAGAGTTTCCAAAGATGTATAGAAGTTATAATGCATGTGTTTGTTTACTTTCACTTTGTATGTTTGGTGACATTACCCCAGTCGTAAATGGCAGGTCAGGAAAAACTACCCAAAACTAGAGAACAATGGTTTGATTTTGGAGTTTCCTTCTCTTAGAAGCACTGCTTACCATAGCTAAAGTATAATTCTAAGCTTACCAAGAGGAAAGTAGCCACTGAACAGTTACAGTGTAGTAGTTAATACTGTACCTTGAGCAAAGAAGAATTTTTTTTTTTTTTCTATCATTGTTGTAAGGTATATGAAGAAAGAGGAGAATGTGTAAAGATTAGGCCAGGCTATTCGGTACATGTATAGACAAACGAAAAATGAGCAGTAACCAACACGGAATCCAATGTAATACAGTACTATCTGGCCAGTCAAAGAACCCAATAACTCTCTAGCAGTAGTATCTCAATGGGTGGCTGGTGCCTTAGCCAACCTATTCCTATTATTATTATTATTATTATTATTATTACTAGCTAAGCAACAACCCTAGTTGTAAAAGCAAGATGCTATAAGCCCCAAGGTTCCAACAGGGAAAAATAACCCATTGAGGAAAGGAAATAAATGTGAAAAATAATGAACAAGTAAAATAGAATATTTAAAAAAAGAGTAACAGCATCAAAACAGATATTTTGTATATAAACTATAAAAAGACTTATGTCAGCCTGTTCAACATAAAAACATTTGCTACAAGTTTGAACTTTTGAAGTTCTACTAATTCAACTACCCGATTAAGAAGATCATTCCACAACTTTGTCATAGCTGGAATAAAACTTCTAGAATACTGTACTGTGTAGTATCGAGCCTCATGATGGAGAAGGCCTGGCAATTAGAATTAACTGTATGCCAAGTATTACGAACAGCATGAAAGTGTCCGGGAAGAACTGAATGTAGAGGATGATCAGAATTATGAAAAATTTTATGCAACGCGCATAACGAACTAATTGTGCGACAGTGCCAGAGATTAATATCTAGATCAGGAATAAGAAATTTAATAGACTGTAAATTCCTGTCAACAAATTAAGATGAGAATCCGCAGCTGAAGACCAGACAGAACAATACTCGAAACAAGGTAGAATGAAAAGAAATAAAACACTTCTTCGGAATAGGTTGATCACTGAAAATCTTAAAAGACTTCTCAATAAGCTAATATTTTGTGCAATTGAAGAAGACACAGACCTAATGTGTTTCTCAAAAGTAAATTTTCTGTTGAGAATCACGCCTAAAATTTTAAGTCATAGGGAGTTAAAGAAACATTATCAATGCTGAGATCCGGATGTTGAGTAGCCACTGTTCTTGATCTACTTACAATCATACTTTGAGTTTTGTTAGGATTCAGCTTCATGCCCCAAAATTTTCACCATGCACTATTTTAGCCAGATCTTTATTAAGGGGACTGTTCGCGATGGTGGTTTGACATAAATTTCAGAAATGGAAAATCGTTTTATTGTTTCTATCTATGCATAAACATATCATACATGCTCTCCAGAGTTTCAGTCAATTATTTTTACAAATAATGAAGAAATAGCGGTCTTTAAATGATGACGTCATTCTTATTGCACCATCTGCACGTCTGAGTTTGACAGAATCGTCTGTGAGTTTATTTTGGCATATATAAATAGCGATTTTTTTTTCACTTATGTTTCGAAATCTCGTATGTATGGCAGAAATAGAAGACATTGGTAAAGGGTAGGTGAACGAAAACTATGAGCTACGAGAATAGCAGCTAGAGTTTCCAAAGATGTATACAGTAGAAGTTATAATGCATGTGTTTGTTTACTTTCAGTTCGTATGTTCATTGTGTTTTCACAACGTCCTCGGGAACTTTATAGCAAGGCCAATGTTACCTAAGGTCATAGAAAGAACAGAAAGTAAGCAGAGAGCAAGAAAAAAAAACCTAAAAGAGAGGGAAACATGAATAAGAGTACAAAGCTGGAACATGCTAACTAAAACTCTGGCAATAATTAGAAGCCGCTGCCAACTCGTGACACCCTTACGCCAAGTGTATTAGCAAACTTGGGTTTGAATATCTCGTTTAGGGTGCCTTTATGTAGGAATAAACAATAAAAGTACGAAGTACGGTTATCATAATGTTATCTTGATTTTTTTAAGAAAAGCAAAAATTTTAACGATTTTAACGAAAAAGATATCATTGAAATGAATAAAAATCTCAAATTTTTTTGTACCAGAATTTTTATTTTCCTTTTTCTCACGAATATTTTACGTCTGGACGAAGAAAATGAAGAAAAAATCCATTAAATAAAAAGAAAAAGGAAAATAAAAAATCTGTCATGCAGAATTATTAGATTTATACAGAAGTTTTGATGGTATGATTTTCAAAACAATTGGTGTCACATTAGTGGAGAAAAACGTTCCTAATTATTTTTTTAATCATGAATTTTGCTAATATATCAACAAAGGTTTTGATCAAATGACTTGAAATTTTTATATGATGAAACATATACAGTATGTCTAAAACATATATAAAAAATTGTGTATTTTGAATTAGAAAAAAAATTCATGGCATGGCAGACGGTCCCCTTAAGGGATTCAGCAACCCCAGATCTACTACACTTAGGAAATGGAATTGATACAGTGTAGCATCATCTGCATATGCAACAAGTTTGTTTTCGGGTCCAAACTCCATGTAATGTATTTATAGCAGGAAAAGTAATGGGCCAAGAACATTACTCTGAGGAACACCAGATACATTCCTATACTCACTAGGGTGCCCATCAACAACAACTCTCGCTATTTGTTACTTAAAAAAATCAATAATAATGCTAAGAAGAGACCCACCCACTCCCAACTGTTTGAGTTTGAGAACAAGGGTCTCATGATTAATACGGTCAAAGGCAGCATTAAAATCAAGGCCAATCATACGAACTTCCTGACCACAATTAAGGGATTTCTACACAGCATTGGAGATTGTAAGAAGGGCATCACAAGCTCCAAGGCCTTTACAAAAACCAAATTGCAAACTAAGGAACAGATGATTAGCTTCAGCAAACCTACTTAGACGTTTTGCCAAAAGATGTTCAAAAATTTAGATAATATGGGAGTTATGGAAACTGGAGAGTAATCAGTTGGACTTGAGCTATCACAAACACATTTACATTGTGGAGTAACATTACCAATTCTCCAACAAGTACTAAAAGCTCCTCTTCTTGCTAGCTTGCCCAAAATAACAGATATCTTTGGAGCTAAGATATCTGCAGTCTTTATAGAAAACAAAGGAAAATTACCACTGGGTCTACATCTTCATTAGCATCAAGGTCCATCAAGAGAGCTTTAATTTCACAAGATTGAAAAGGTAAACTAGTTAGTTCAGCCTCGGGAAAACAGGAATGAGGAAGATCAAGTTTCACATTACTCTGCTTACTGTCAAACACATCAGCCAAAAGGGATGCCTTTTCCTTTGGGCAGAGAGTGACAGAGCCATCTTGTTTAAGTAAAGGAGGAACTGTTGCATCTACACCAAAGAGTGCAGATTCAAGGGTAGTCCACCACTTATGTTCCTGGGTTGTACCAGAAAGTGTTTCTTTTATGGTTAAATTGTATTCCTTTTCAGTTGAAGCATAAACTGTCTGAGCAAAAGCTCTAAGTTGAGTATAGTCATTCCAAGTCAAATCTGATCGGTTACCTTTCCAAAGATGATAGGCCTCCTGCTTCTCCAAATAAGCATGTCTACAAGCATCATTGAACCACGGTTTGTCCTCGGTATCTTAGCACAAAAGAAGGGATACGCCTATCAATTATGTTGACTACATTCTCATTCTAAGGGACAGCAGGATCAACACTGCTAGACAATTGTGACCAATTCCAGCAAAACATTACTCAAAATTCCATTCCAGTCTGCTTGATACATCAGAGACAGGCTGATCAGTCTTCACTTCTAATGAAATCAAGGCAAGATCAGATTTCCCAACTGGAGAACCAACCTTACCTGTTACAATGCTAGGGGAGTCAGTGTATACAATGTCCAAACAATTACCAGACCTGTGAGTACCTTCGTTTATGATTTGCTCACAGCCTAATTCAGAGGCAAAGTCTAAAGCTCTTGAGCCATAGTGATCAGTAGTAGAAACAGAATTTAACCACTCCCTATGGTGAGCACTGGAATCACCAACAAAGACAAAAGAGGCCTTTCTATCATCATCTTGTATCTTAGCTATAATGGTAAGAAGACAATCGAAGAGAGAATCATCCTTGTCTGGATTCCGCTAGATCGATCACAAATAGAAGTTATTATGCCTGCCACAATCTTTTATTACCTGAATCTCACGTCATCCACATTCATAGCAGGACTTATGGGAAGCAGGGTACTACGCCCTGGCCCTAGGAATGGGATCCCGTTTCAGAATTATTGACTTCTTAAAAGCCGTTAAAAGGAGCTTAGATGAATGCCTCATATTACAGACCAAAGTTTCTAAGCACAAAGAATATCATACTATGTGAACGCAAATGTAAGGTCCTGAATATTTGCATGAAGACTACGAATATTGCAATACAGTAGACGACACTGACGAAATCTAGGACGAAGTGGGCCCAGATTTCGCTCAATGTCTCCAGACAGCACAAAAATTAATGGCAATAAATAAGATACATCATACTTAAAAAATAAATTAACAAGAACGATAACAAAAACAGTATGTAAAGAAATATATAGTGATTGATCAAACACAGACTATAGAATAAAAGCCAGAAAAACTAGTCAGCATGGAGGAGCCGATACACCATGCAAGGCTAAATACCCTCCAGGATAACCACTTAAACTGAAGGGAGGAAAGTGAGGATGGATTTGAAAAGAAAAAGAAACATAAGGAAAAGACAACCTCTTGATAAATCACCAGGCATCCATGGCTCTTCTATTAAGCCTGCCTAACATGCCCTTTCGAAAAAACAAGAGGAAGAAAAAAAATAAGATAGAATAGTGTACCCTCAAGCAATAGAACTTTATCGCAAGACAGTGGAAGGCAATAGTACAGGGGCTACGGCACTTCCGAAGACTAGAGAACAATGGTTTAATTTTGGAGTGTCCTTCTCCTAGAAGAGCTGCTTACCATAGCTAAAATGCTCTTCTACCCTCACCAAGAGGAAAGTAGCCTCTGAACAATTATCCGAACATAAAAGATCTGTTAGGTATGGCTATGAAAACTCTGGGATTTTCGTTCTCCTTAGAGATTTAGGGCACCAGATTAACTGGAGTGTGTCGTCTTTGTTTTTTAAGAGTACCTGTCCGTAACTGGAATCAGCCATCATAAATCAATCAAACACAATGAACTTATCCGGCGGCCAATGGAAAGCTGACACAGTGGACAATAATCTCCTCGCTGACACAGTGGACAATACTCTTCTCAACCCTATCATTGAGAAGATAATCCACGGAGACCGACAACCAAATTTGCATCAGAGGTCAAGACATCCTCCGAGCCGCTCAACCATATGAAGACGCACCTGGATGTAATTAAATTTGGCTAATCCTTCCAGCATTTATAACAACTATTGAATAATTGGAAACACCCTTTAGCTTTTCTATATAAATCATAACTGCCCACTGTATTCCCCATTTTTACTTTACATCCTGAAGAGGGCCAATGTTTATTGGTCAAAATATGTTATTTTCATTAGTAAAATAAATTTTTGAATATACTTACCCGATGATCATGTAGCTGTCAACTCTGTTGCCCGACAGAAATCTACGGTCGGGATACGCCAGCGATCGCTATACAGGTGGGGGTGTACACAACAGCGCCATCTGTGAGCAGGTACTCAAGTACTTCTTGTCAACAAGAACTCAATTTTCTCCTCGGTCCACTGGTTCTCTATGGGGAGGAAGGGCGGGTCCTTAAATTCATGATCATCGGGTAAGTATATTCAAAAATTTATTTTACTAATGAAAATAACATTTTTCAATATTAATCTTACCCGATGATCATGTAGCTGATTCACACCCAGGGTGGTGGGTGGAGACCAGCATACATGTTAACAAAGAAGCTAAGTATCCCGTATCTTATTTTAGCCGTTATTCAAAATAACAAACAAAATAAATAAGTACCTGGTAAGGAAGTCGACTTGAACCATTACTCTGCCTTTTTAAGTACGTCTTCCTTACTGAGCCTAGCGATCCTCTTAGGATGCTGAGCGACTCCTATGTGCTGAAGTATTAAGGGCTGCAACCCATACTAAAGGACCTCATCACAACCTCTAATCTAGGCGCTTCTCAAGAAAGAATTTGACCACCCGCCAAATCAACCAGGATGCGGAAGGCTTCTTAGCCTTCCGGACAACCCAGAAATATTTCAAGAGAAAGATTAAAAAGGTTCTGGAATTAGGGAATTGTAGTGGTGGAGCCCCCACCACTACTGCACTCGTTGCTACGAATGGTCCCAGAGTGTAGCAGTTCTCGTAAAGAGACTGGACATTCTTAAGATAAAAGACGCGAACACTGATTAGCTTTTCCAAAAGGTTGCGTCGAAAATATTTTGCAGAGATCTATTTTATTAAAAGGTCACGGAAGTTGTGATAGCTCTAACTTCGTGTGTCCTTACCTTCAGCCAAGCTTGGTCTTCCTCATTCAGGAGGGAATGAGCTTCTCGTATTAACAGTCTGAAAATAATAGGATAAAGAATTCTCCGACATAGGCAAAGATGAATTCTTAACTGAACACCATAAAGCTTCAGACGGGCCTCATAAAGGTTTTTAAAAAAGAACTTAAGAGCTCTACAGGACATAATACTCTTTCTAGTTCCTTTCCAACCATATCGATAAGTTTGGAATAACGAACGATATTGGTCAAGGCCGAGAAGGCAGCTCGTGTTTGGCTAGAAAACCAAGATGTAGAACATGTAGCCGTTTCGGATGAAAATCCGATGTTCTTGCTGAAGGCATGAATCTCACTGACTCTTTTAGCTGGTAAAGCATATCAGGAAAAGAGTCTTAAAGGTGAGATCTTTCAGGGAGGCTGATTGAAGTGGTTCGAACCTGTCTAACATAAAGAATCTTAGAACCACGTCTAAATTCCAACCAGGTGTAACCAAACGACGCTCCTTCGTGGTCTCAAAAGACTTAAGGAGGTCCTGTAGATCTTTATTGTTAAAAAGATCTAAGCCTCTGTGACGGAAGACTGATGCCAACATGCTTCTGTAACCCTTGAAAGTGGGAGCTGAAAGAGATCGCTCTTTTCTCAGATATAAGAGGAAGTCAGCTATTTGAGTTACAGAGGTACTGGTCGAGGATACGGATACTGACTTGCACCAGTTTAGGAAGATTCCCCACTTCGATTGGTAGACTCTAAGGGTGGATGTTCTCCTTGCTCTAACAATCGCTCTGGTTGCCACCTTCGAAAAACCTCTAGTTCCCGAGAGTCTTTCGATACTCTGAAGGCAGTGAGACGAAGAGCGTGGAGGCCTTGGAGTACCTTCTACGCGTGGCAGACGTAGCAGGTCCACCCTTAGGGGAAGAGTTCTGGGAACGTCTACTAGCCATCTAAGTACCTCGGTAAGTTATTCTCTCGCGGGCCAGAGGGAAGCAACTAGTGTCAACTTTGTCCCAACGAGAGAGGCGAACTTCTGCAGTACCTTGTTGACAAACTAGAACGGAGGGAATGCATAAAGATCTAGATGAGACTAATCTAGTAGAAAGGCATCTAAAAGAACCACTGCTGGGTCTGTTGAGAGCCTCTTGGACATCGAGGTTGCGAAGAGATCTATGGTTGGATGGCCCCAGGTGACCCAAAGTCTCTTGCATACATCTCTGTGGAGGGTCCAATATGTTGGAATTATTGTCCTTTCCTACTCAGACAAACTGCTAAGACATTCAAGTTGCCTTGGAAGAAATTTGTTACTAGTGAAAAGTCTAGACCTGTTGAACAGGAGAGGAGGTCACTAGCGAACTCGCACCATGTCAGAGAGTAGGTCCCTCCTTGCTAGGAGATGAACATCAAAGCAGGGAGTTGTCCGTGTTGACCTCCATGACTTCGTCTTGAAGGAGAGACCTGAAGCTTTTCCAGGTCAGACTTACTGCCAGAAGCTTCTTGCAGTTAAAATGCATTGTCCTTTGACGCGAGTTCCATAATCCCGAGCATTCCCTACCGCCTAAGGTCGCACCCCAGCCTACGTCCGATGCGTCTGAGAAGAGAACGTGGTTGGGAGTCTGAACAGTCAGGGGAAGACCCTATAAAAGGTTGATAAAGTCCTTTCCTCAGGTTAGACCAGACTTATCTTCCGGAAACCGGGATCGAGACCGCTTCTAGCGTCTTGTCCTTTTCCAGTGAAGAGCTAGATGAAACCGAATAGGACGGAGGTGTAGTCTTCCAAGTGACACCAAATGCACCACGGATGACAGTGTCCTAACCAGACTCATCCACAGCCTGACAGGGCTGTATTCCTTCTTCAGCATCTTCTGGATGGATAGCAGGGCTGGGGATTGATCTTCTTGTTCAGCCATGTCCTCATCAGAGGGTTCCTCATCCGAAACTGATGAGGAAACGGCAACGGAGTGGGCAACGTCTGACTCGCTGAATCCGGTCGCACTGGTGGATGCGTGACGGAGCCGGACACAAGATCATGGTACTGCTGCACAGTCTGTGAACTGTCAACCATGGGGAAGCGAGGAAGAACAGCGACAACCCGAAACTGTCTAGACTGTCTGGGTAGTACAGACAACCCCTTATCGGGTTGCTGAGGTTGCCGCAATGCGTCACAACAAGACACCTCTGCTGGTTGTTGAACGTCTTCCCAGTGACACACTGAACGTCCACAACCACCTCCGAGAGTAGCATAACATCAACGTGCGACTGTCAACCCACACTGGGTCGCACCGGTGGAGGAACCATCTCAACTGGCGGACGTGAGTAGGATACCTCAGCGTCCGTAAAAAATCCTCTATCAAGGACTAAGCTTGGACTGCATGTCTTGCAACCAAGCCCAAGGTCTATGGGAGCAGGTGTGGCAACAGACGGGGTTAGCGACTGAAGCGGAACCATTTACCCTCCCTGGAAGCATGTTATGCTTAAATAAAAGTCCATAGGAGGCTAAGCAGCTTAAGGCTCCTCTCCAAATGACAGAGTCCTCAAGGGAATATCAGAAGGAGGGAGAACAGCACTTTCTCATCTACAGGAACCATATCCGAGAAAAGCTAAGTTCTCTCAGTGAGGGTTTCACTGGTGCAAAAGCAGCAGACCAGAAGGCAACGTTATGAAACTGCTTGACAGTCTGTGAACTGTCAAAAACTGAACTGTCAACCACAACAGGAGCGTGAGGACATACAGCACTGGTGTATAAGTAGCAGACCAGAAGGCAACGTCATGTAACTGCATGACAGTTTGTGAGTTGGCAACAACTTGTGTGGGGAAGCCTCAACTCCTGCCTGACTAGTTTGCTGCTGGCGAGTGGCGGTAACCACAGTGTGTTGCGGAGGCTGACACACCGTGTCAAAACACGGCAGCCTGTGGTAGCTCCCGCACGGCAACGGAGTGCTCTGCGTGTGGGAGCCACCACACATCTGGCAGGGTTGACCGCGCATGGGTGGAGGAGCTCTCACAACAAGAGTGCGAGAGCAGGAAGCCATGCCGGGCGCACAACCGTGGGAGGCGCAGGCCCACGGGTGCACCGCCAACCCTCTCCGCAGTCGGAGTGCGGGAGCTGGCAACAACAAAAGCAGAGCGCTGGTGCATGGGAGGGGCTGCGGTGGGTTGAGGAGCACGCGGCACGGTATGCAGAGCACGCTGTAAGGTATGCAGAGCATGCTGTAAGGTATGCAGAGCATGCTGTATGCAGAGCATGCTGTAAGGTATGCAGAGCATGCTGTAAGGTATGCAGAGCATGCTGTATGCAGAGCATGCTGTAAGGTATGCAGAGCATGCTGTAAGGTATGCAGAGCATGCTGTATGCAGAGCATGCTGTAAGGTATGCAGAGCACGCTACAAGGCATGCAGAGCATGCTACAAGGTATGCAGAGCACGCTGCAAGGCACGCAGAGCACGCTGCAAGGCACGCAGAGCACGCTGCATGGGCTGCGGAGAATGCCGCATAGTGCTGGAACCCGGCAGCTCTACAGAACCTTCCCACTGCTGATGCGGTAGCTCACGCATGTTAGCAGATGATGCAGCAAGAACATGCGTCTGGCAGGGTGGACTGCGCATCGGTGGTGGAGCTCTCACAGGTGGAGGGTGGGAGCAGGCAGCCGCAGTATCTGCTGAGCGCACAACCTCGGCGGGTTGTAGGTTAACAGGCTGCATTGTCAACCTTCCAGCATGATACTCCTGCATGAAGGAGCAAGCTGAGACTGTATAGTCTGCAGCATGGACCACTAGGGTCTATGAAAGACAACAACAAACGGAGCTACTGTCCGTTGTGACTGAGGGTCTAAAACAGCTGGTGCGGCAACAGACGGAGTTACTGCCTGTTGCGGTACCACCTAGCCTCTCTTAGGAGGTGTGCAGTTGTCGTACTGCAGCGAGTCCGAACTGACCCAGTGGCTACACCTAGGCCGTAGGACTTGCGCGGAAGGGACCGACTTGCACTTAAAAGCTGCAAGATTTGGTCCATGGTTTCTGCGAGAAACCTCTTCCGCAGACGAGGAATAAATAGGCTCTCTCGTCTTTGTGTGGGTGGGGTGATCACGTCGGCAACGTGTGTAGATACACCCGAAACCACGGAGGGAAACGTCTGTTCGTCGATCAAGGCCTGAGGAACCCATAAGTCCTTCGACATTACTTCTCCCCTGGGCTTGGGAGCTTGTAAGAGGTATCGGACTAGGTGAACAACTGGCACGAACAGACGAACCCTCGAACGCAACACTGTAACACTTTGCGCATATCACTTTATCACTTTTGATTTTCTGTTTGCACTTATTTCACTGAACTCGAAACTTTAAGTGGTTTGTACCTGAAACACGCAATCCTATCCTTCATTAAAAGGTAGTAATTGCGAAAACAGTATTACAATGTAACAGAAAAACATAATGAAAGATAAAGAATTCAGTGGCTGGAAAAGAGACTAAACACTAGATCAAATAAACTACGTTTAAAATCTCTCACCGCATAAAGCCTGGGAACAAGAATAAAACTCTAGAAACGTTTTACCTTCTTCCCCTATATCGACTAGGGAGAAGAGCAAAAAACGAGAACAACGTTACCCGCTTGAACGAAACGTTTATCCTCCTCTCTCTCCCTCCGTCTCTATCTCTCTCTCTCTCTCTCTCTCTCTCTCTCTCTCTCTCTCTCTCTCTCTCTCTTGACTTAGAACCTGAGAGATGAGCCCAATTATATATATCGTTAAAACATATTATTTGTTAAGGGAAAAAAACAAAGGTTTCCCAAATAAAAAGTTCCTTTTCTGTACCGGAGCTCCGGTAACAATCCCCGGTACAAAGGTCCGTCATAGTGACAACGTGAACACCAGAGGAAAACTAATATTAACCTCAATGCTGATCGCCTGTACGATATCCGGTTAAGCCGGAGATTCGATGAAAAGGATCGTAATAACGATATTGTGATTATTTATGAAAAAGGGGTTCATACCCTGATTCTGATCGTCTGATTGATCTCTGTTTGTAACGGAGAACTAGTGACAAAGGTCCGTCATCGTGAAAACGTGATCCTCAGCGGTACGATAACATTCTCTAATACTGAATGTTTGTGTTATCTCCAGTGAAGCCGGAGATTCGATGAAAAAGGGACCGTAATAATGAAACTGTGAAGTCTTCATCGGTATCACATTGTTAACTCCGGTTCTGGCCGTCTGCTTGATCTCTGTTTGTACCGGAGATCCGGTAGCAAAGGCCCGTCACCGTGATATCGTGACCGTTCCCGGTACGATAACATTAACCTCAATGAATGATTGTGTTATCTCCCGTGAAGCCGGCCGTAACTGTGTAATTATGATCAAACATGACAAAGGTTCGTGTGTAAAAGGCTTCAGCCGGAGTCCGAGTGCCGGATTTCACCGTTGCACTCCAAAAATCTGCTCCTGAACGTTAACTAGTTCTCACCCAATGAGTATCCATATAGCGGAGCATAACTCAAGGCAGAGCTAAGCATAACTCAAGGCGGAGCTAAGGGTGTCGGTATAAAACGACCCCAATTAATGACTCATACACTAACGTACCTATTAATAGTGTTAGCTATATTAACAGTAACCACATCAATAAAAACGTTTATAATATTAAACGTACTATCATCAACTCTGATACTAAGAGGAGGCCTGAATAACTCGTGATCGTATAAAAACGGAGAACGGGAAATTCACCTCTCTTACTCGAGCTAACAAAGAAAACGAGAGAAGGGATAACTCATATCTGTAGAACAGGGAACGAGCAGTCTCTGTTTTCGCTCTCAAGGTTACATAATAAAAAAACTAACATCACACAATAAAACAAGAACATTAATAAAATTGATTGCTTTTCTTAGTAATTGTAATAACCAAGAACGAAGAATAACGACAACGTAACAAATAAACATGGATATAGTCTAAATCGAAGCCTCTGAGGCGAGTACAAACTAACAGACTAAATCGCTAAACTTTAATTCGCTATTCTTTAAATCGCTATTCTTCGTAGGTCCAAATTGGACTTGCAAGCAAATAAATACCATAGTAAAAATTAATGATAACACTAAAAGGCCATAAAACGTAAGTGATATAACCTAGATGACAGAGTACCAGATGGGCAAAATTAACTAGAATATTTACCGAAGCGAACATAACACAAAATGGCTGCCGATACCTCGGCCGGACAATCGCTTCCAAAACTAAAAACCACCATATTGGAAACAGAACAAATGCCCGGTACTGTCAAAAGCTGCCAAAACAAACTATGGTACTTAACATTGGTAAGGGTGAAGTATCAACGTCAGTCATGTTGAATTAACGACAATCACTTCGAAAAACACTGGGCAAAACACTTATCAACTTAGCGGGCAAGTCCAAAACAGAAGGATGACCTGGTGAGCGCGAGTGGTAGGTGTCGGTAGGGTAACCCAACTGTATTCTCTAGGGCCTGTCACGGCCCTCCCCCTTTTGATGAAGGGATTATCTAAATGGAAGACAGCCTGTGAATAGTGTTTTACAAACGCCCTTTTTAGATATACGACACCAACAAGGTGCTCGCGCGAGGGTTGTAACCTCTGCATTCCATGCTTTTAATTTTCTCTGGTATATTTGGAAGATTTATATCAGAAAAAGTACAAAGAAGGACTTTTTTGCCGGGCGTCACAGGTCTCTCCCCAGAAATAGATTTTTCCTTCGTCAAAATCCCTTTATAAGAATTACAACCATTTAAGCTAAGAAAGAATGAACGAAACGCTAGAATCGGTTTACTCTTACTGCAACGAGAAACCGTGAAAAACTCTCTCTCTATCGTAACGATAGAGCGCAAGTTGAACGTTCTGAACGTCAACAACTGCGGAGACTAAACAAAACGTTAGTTCAACTTTGAAAAAGTACGAGACTATCAAAGAAAATCTTTCAAAAACATTAAAATTAAAATAGCATAAATTCTTAAAAGTAAAAGAGAGTCTATACTCTCTTCGACACCAACACTTCCGTCTAAGGGAAGGGTCGGCCATTTAAAAGTGAAAGAGAGTCCATTCTCTCTTAGTCACCATAATTAAATCAAATTAATTCCAAAAGCTTGCTAAGCTAATGATAAAGCTTCCTGAATAGCGAAGGCTAAACTCTAGAGCAAATACATCACCAAATCGTGAACAATAACTCCAGAATCAACAGCGTATCCAAGTAGGTCTAGCCGGAGGCACGACAGAGGAAAAATTGAGTTCTTGTTGACAAGAAGTACTTGAGTACCTGCTCACAGATGGCGCTGTTGTGTACACCCCCACCTGTATAGCGATCGCTGGCGTATCCCGACCGTAGATTTCTGTCGGGCAACAGAGTTGACAGCTACATGATCATCGGGTAAGATTAATATTGAAAAATAGTGATTTATTTATACCTGTATTTCCTGTGTTTCTTTTATGGGCCTTATTGAAAAATCATGTTAAACTGTTAGAGTAAAGTTATTGTGTGTATATATATATATATATGTATATATATATATATATATATATATATATATATATATATATATATATATATATATATATATATATATATATATATATATATATATATATATATATATATATATATATATATATATATATATATATATATATCTATTTTTTGTACTCAGCGACACTGGATTCGCTGTCAGTGGAGGAGAGATGTTAAGAGCGAGGCGCGATATCCTTGGCTGATCACGGAGATCGTGCAGGAATCGGCACCGGGATGCTGCTATCTGAAAGAGTAACCTTAGGCATCCCCCCAGCGGGAAACCTGCAGGGGGGTTGCCAATCCTAGAGTTTGCGAACTCGGCCGTTCCCTCTAGGATCACTGCCTCCCCGGGAGGACTTCCCGTCCTACCTGAACTTGACAGAAAGGGACTGCTATGTACACCTTGTCTTAGCTGCCGGAGCCGGTTCCGATAACCTAGGCTGACGAGGCTGTATGATGAGGCGTCGGAGGCTTGCAGGGTCTGGAAGTAAGCGCCTTTTGGAGGAGTGAATCGAGATTCGACTTCCCCCTCACACCAGCTATCCATTTCTCCGTCCTTGGGCTCAAACAAGCTCTTCCCAAGGATGGAAGAGTGTCTGAGTTTTCCGACATCCACGGATGGGACTTCCGAGAGGAAGCCCTCGGTCACTGCGTCTAGATGCTTCAACATCGAGTTTGTCCGCAAGTTCGAAACTTGGCGACGGAACGCAAAGGTGCTTGAGCCCGAGAGAAGGAAAGTTCCCATGATCTTCCTGGAGCTTCCTCGTACAAATCCTCGGGTCGCAATCGGAGAGGGAGAGGCTGGTAAGCCCCTTCCATGAAAAGGTGAAGAGGAAGGGCTAGACCAGTCACCCCCTGCCAGCCAGAGAATTTCTCGAAAGAAAACTCCCTGGCAAGCCCATTCCACGGAATGGTGGGGAGGAAGGGCTAAACCAGGTTCTGAAAAGGAGAAGAATGTTGCTCAGACCTCCCTGAAGATTCTTCCTGCTCTTGTACGTGCCATGCTCTGCGTATACGGGATGAAGATCGTGTTCTGGAAGTACGCATTCCAGAAGACTCGCCAGGTTGCCCGTGTTGCGAAAACCCGACGGGAATCGCGGTCGAAATCGCCCTGGCGCTCGCTCGATGGTAAATTGTTGGTTCGCGCGTGGGCAAACGTGGGTGCGCCCGTGCAACAACACGCAGGCGCGTGGGCGCGCAGTCGAAAGTGCCCGAGGGAGCGCAGGTGGGGGCGAGCGCGGTTGGAAGGGCGAGCGCGGTTGGAAGGGCGAGCGCGGTTGGAAGGGCGAGCGCGGTTGGAAGGGAGAGCGCGGTTGGAAGGGCGAGCGCGGTTGGAAGGGCGAGCGCTGGCGGTTGGAATCCGATGGTGCGAAGGCGAGCGATGGCACGTAGGCGAGCGACGGCGCGTTGGCGAGTGATGGCTCACTGGCGGGAACTGCGCTGGCGCTCGCGCGATGGAAAACCGTTGGTTAGCGCGAAGGCGAACATGGGTGCGCATGTGCGAATCAGAGAGGGCTGGCTTAATCGCCTGCACAAGAGCTCTGACTACGGTGCCGAACCAAGGCTGCTGTCTGACAGTCGCGCTGTCAGACACTCCCTCTGGAGGGAAGGGGATCGAGGGATCCCTAGGAGGAGTTGACAAACGAGGGTTCGCCTGCAGGGCTGAAAGAGAAGAACCCCTAGACCTGTCCGGGGAGCGCCCCCCTCTGGCGAGTGCGCTGGTCTGCGCTTGCGGGGAGGGGAGCGCGACAAGGAAGGGTCCGCCTGGCGGCGATCGCGCTGGTTTTCGTGCATCGGGCCCTGATCAGGGTCGCGCGTGGATACATGGCGCGATACTGGAAACTCGCGTGGGCGGCCGGGGGGCGCGCGGGCGAGTGTTCAGGAGCGATGGCGCGCTGGCGCGCAGCAGCTGGAGCGGGAACATGGCCACGAGAGCGCGTAGGAGTGCGGCGATCAGGAGCTGGAGCAGGAGGAGGCCGAATGCGCGGGCGCGCAGCGACCTGGCGCAGCTCCGAAGGGCGCGAGATAATGGGGGTGCCTGAGCGAATGTCCGGAAGAACCGGCGCGTTAACGCTGGAGCAGGGTCGCGAGCGACCTGGGGGTGAGAAGGTTGGCGCTGGTCCGATAAGACCGGCACACTCGCCTGTGGGCACGCTGGTCGCGCTGGTGGTCGTGAGCGCGCATGTCGCGCATCAGGATGCGGTCACACTGGAGTGCGCTGCTGCGGAGGCCGTGCGGGGCCAGCCGCGTGAGGGCGCTCTGGAGCTCGTTGGGCAACCTTAGTTGTCTTAAATACAGGAACGGGGCGCGTAGCAGGAACAGGGCGCGATACTAGAGCGTCATGCGCGATCGTATCAGTAGCAAGCTCATGTGGTCTAGAGTGAGAGCCCAGAGGCAGCCGTGAGCGCTGTAGCGACGCATAGTCGTGTTGGTGAGCGCTGGTGCTGGAACTGCGCGCGGACGCGTATCCCGCATCTCCCTAGGTGGGCGCGATGGGTCCAAAGCAACGCGCGGGCTCATTGGTGTGCGCGTGGGCGCTGGTACTGGAACCGCGAGTGGGCGCGTGTCGCGCTTTTACCCTGATAGGCGCGACGAGTACGCAGGAACCTGTGGACGCCTGTGCGCCAACTCAGGAACCTCCTGGACCGCGCGCGATGAAACAGGAACTGGGGGGCGCGTGGGCGCAGGTGGCCGCTGGGGCACCGGTGGAAGTGTACACGCCGTATCAGGAACTGGCCGCGTGGGCGCATGTGAGCGGGGGCGCTATATCAGGAGCAGGGCGCGTATGCGGAGGTGGGCGCTTACGCGCTACTTCAGGAACTGCTGGAGGGCGACAGGGCGCCGAAGGGCGTGGGCGCACAGGGGGACCCTGGCGTGTAACAGGAACAGGGGCACGATCTCCTAAGGGCGAGCGCCGAGGCGCTATGTCAGGATCAGCAGGAACATCGGCAGGCGGGCGCGCAGGCGGTGCCTGGCGCTTAGGGGCGAGAGGCGCAGTTTCGCGCTCAAGTCCCTGAAGCCCCGAAGGGCCCGGAGATTGCGCAGTGGCAGTATCAGGTGGCGCGTTGAGCGCATCAGGAGCTTTAGAGGTAGATGGTCTGGGCGACAGGTCACCATGTCCCGAAGGACGACCATCCTCCGAAGGGGATCGCGAACGATCCCTGGAGAGGTCTTGGTTGTTAGCCGGTAGGACAGGAGAACGGCGAGTCGTCTCCTCCGCAGAGGAATGTGGTGACGACGAGCCGTAGAGGCGCCTCTTAACCCCTTTGAAGGGGGAAGGAAGGCCTCTACGGCGAAGGGGAGGACGAGCCTTCCGCCTTATACGCCCACGAGGGGCCGTGGGATCAGCAGGCTGACCATCGATAGGCCTCCAAAGAGGAGTCTCTGTTAGTGAACTCCCCTGAGAGGGATAATCACTGGCAGGAGAGACCGTGGGACTAAGCTCCTCCCTCGAAGGATGTTCGGAGGGGGAGTCTAAGCCTTCCGCTACCTCAGCCACAGGAACAGGCATTTGGCTAGACCCACGGGAAGTTTCCGTCACAACAACGTCAACCACAGACAGAGGATCTATCTCTGCTGAAGTTGGCGATTGTTCGATAGCCGCTCGCCGTTTGATCATGTCAAACAGAGCTTCCTTGGAGGGCGAACCCTGCAGCCCCAAGGAAACCCAAAGCTGAAAAAGATCACTATTAGACACAAATTCCTCCTCCAGAGAGGAGGGGCAGCCACCTCGCTATGGGAGGCAACTACCTCTCCCTCACCCCGGGATCGGTTAACAGCACTGCGGTCTACGCTACCACTCGCCGGCCTCTCGGAAGAAGCCGCTCGAGTGGGAGCTTCGGAGGAGGAAAGGGCAGCGGAAGAAGAAGTCCTGGGATTTTCTCTCTTCCGAGAAACCTGGGAAGGAGAAAGATCCCTTTTAGCCTTCTTCTTACGTTGCTGGGCAAACCTCTCCCACTGGGAGGTAAACCAATCCCTACATTCAATACACACGTTAGACCTATCACACCGTTGGCCCCTACACTGAGGGCATAAGGAGTGAGGATCCATGTCCAAGGTCGACATTAAGGGACCACAAGGGCGGCCAGGAAGTCCAGGGCACGTACGCATGATAAGATAGAGGCCAACTTCACACACACACTGAAAAGAGAAAGCAAACAAAATTATGGCAGTCAAAAACGAGGAGAGCGCAGACACGTCTGACGTCTCTCCGAGCCAAAAGTAAATCTGAGCTATTCACCGGTGTGTGTGAGGGGGGACAGGGTAGGAAACCCTCGTTAAAACTTTATGGCTCGTCATTCAGCAACGTCGAAATAATTACCCCATGTAAATAGCGTGGTTTGTATTTCAGTTACGGAACAAATATACATAAACATGAAAAATGTTTACATATATATATAGTATAAGAAAAGTAAGTGATCAAGTAAAGACAAAACATAAAATGGCTGCCAAGCGAGGACGAAGACCGACACGTCTGTACATCGTCCGAGCCAAAAGTGAAGTGAGACATTTCACCGGTGTGTGAGGGGGGAGGGGTAGCAAGATACCTCTCCCCTACCACTGCTAACTAGCGCGGGGGTAGTAAACCCTCGTTAAAAATCTAATGGCTCGTCAATTTAAGCTACGCCTAAAGTAAACCCTATGAAAATAGCTAAGGTTTGTATTTCGGTTACGGAACAACTCCCATGTTCCCTACGCTGAGAGACCAAGTTCCCCGTAGGGAAGGAGGAACAGCTGGAAACAGATAATAAATAAAGACCAGCGATGACGAATCCCCACGGCGCCCGCCGAAGGGAGACCGAAGGACACAAGGGAGAGATCGCAACCCGTGAAATGTCACCGTGGGGGCCTAGGACCACACGGAGAAGTTGTCGTACAATGAGTGGACTTCCTACACACACACACACCACAAACACTGAAAAGGAAACTTACTGTATTTCTATACTCAAATATATACATAAACATAAGAATGTTTACATATATATTAAGTATAAGAAAAGTAAGTACCCGTAATTAAGTAAGACAAAACATTAATGGCTGCCATGCGAGGACGGGACAGAGCCAAAAGTGAAGTGAAGCAGTTCACCGGTGTGTGAGGGGGGGAGGGGTAGCTAGCTACCACTTCCCTACCCCATTGCTAACTAGCGCTGGGGTAATACATCCTCGTTAAATTCTAATCGCTCGTCATTTCAGCTACACCGAAAGTAAACCCTATGTAAATAGCGTGGTTTGTATTTCGGTTACGGAACAAAGGGGTATTACTTTCGGCGTAGCTGAAATGACGAGCCATTGACTTTTAACGAGGGTTAAATACCCATACCGCTAGTTAGTGGGGGTAGGGGAGGGTAGCTTGCTACTGGTCCCCCCTCACACACCTGTGATTGAGTTCACTTTGCTTGGAGGTAGGACTTCAAGGGGGATAGGGCTGGCGGGTAAGTTTGCTTAAATAGCTAAGGTTTGTATAGTTAGGAAAAATGTTATTTTCATTAGTAAAATAAATTTTTGAATATACTTACCCGATGATCATATAGCTGTCAGCTCTGCTGCCCGACAGAAAAACCTACGGGCGGAATACGCCAGCGATCGCTATACAGGTGGGGGTGTACATCAACAGTGCCATCTGCCAAGTAGGTACTCAAGTACTCGATGTCAACATAGAACCAATTTTCTCCTCTGTCCACTGGGTCTCTATTGGGGAGGAAGGGTGGGTCCTTTAATTTATGATCATCGGGTAAGTATATTCAAAAATTTATTTTACTAATGAAAATAACATTTTTCAATATTAAACTTACCCGATGATCATATAGCTGATTCACACCCAGGGGGGTGGGTAGAGACCAGCATTACATGTTGACATTATTATGAGCTAAGTATTCCGTATTTCATTTTAGCAGTTATTCAAAATAACAAACATAAAATAAATAAGTACCTGGTAAGGAAGTCGACTTGAACAATTACTCTGCCTTTTTAAGTACGTCTTTCTTACTGAGCCTCGCGATCCTCATAGGATGCTGAGCGACTCCTAGAAGCTGAAGTATGAAGGGTTGCAACCCATACTAAAGGTCCTCATCAAAACCTCTAATCTAGGCGCTTCTCAAGAAATGACTTTGACCACCCGCCAAATCAAGTAGGATGCGAAAGGCTTCTTAGCCTTCCGGACAACCCAAAAATATTAATAAAACATTTCAAGAGAAAGATTAAAAAGGTTATGGAATTAGGGAATTGTAGTGGTGGAGCCCTCACCACTACTGCACTCGTTGCTACGAATGGTCCCAGAGTGTAGCAGTTCTCGTAAAGAGACTGGACATTCTTAAGATAAAAGACGCGAACACTGATTTGCTTTTCCAATAGGTTGCGTCGAATATACTTTGCAGAGATCTATTTTGTTTAAAGGCCACGGAAGTTGCGACAGCTCTAACTTCGTGTGTCCTTACCTTCAGCCAAGCTTGGTCTTCCTCATTCAGAAGGGAATGAGCCTCTCGTATTAACAGTCTGATAAAAATAGGATAAAGAATTCTCTGACATAGGCAAAGATGAATTCTTAACTGAACACCATAAAGCTTCAGACGGGCCTCGTAAAGGTTTTAAAATAGAACTTAAGAGCTCTTACAGGACATAATACTCTTTTTAGTTCATTTCCAACCATACGATAAGTTTGGAATATCGAACGATATTGGTCAAGGCCGAGAAGGCAGCTCGTGTTTGGCTAGAAAACCAAGTTGTAGAACATGTAGCCGTTTCGGATGAGAATCCGATGTTCTTGCTGAAGGCATGAATCTCACTGACTCTTTTAGCTGTGGTTAAGCATATCAGGAAAAGAGCCTTAAAGGTGAGATCTTTCAGGGAGGCTGATTGAAGCGGTTCAAACCTGTCTGACATAATGAATCTTAGTACCACGTCTAAATTCCAACCAGGTGTAACCAAACGACGCTCCTTCGTGGTCTCAAAAGACTTAAGGAGGTCTTGTAGATCTTTATTGTTGGAAAGATCTAAGCCTCTGTGACGGAAGACTGATGCCAACATGCTTCTGTAACCCTTGATAGTGGGAGCTGAAAGAGATCGTTCTTTCCTCAGATATAAGAGAAAGTCAGCTATTGAGTTACAGAGGTACTGGTCGAGGATACGGATACTGACTTGCACCAGTTTCGGAAGATTTCCCACTTCGATTGGTAGATTCTAAGGGTGGATGTTCTCCTTGCTCTAGCAAACGCTCTGGTTGCCTCCTTCGAAAAGCCTCTAGCTCTCGAGAGTCTTTCGATAGTCTGAAGGCAGTCAGACGAAGAGCGTGGAGGCCTTGGTGTACCTTCTTTACGCGTGGCTGACGTAGAAGGTCCACCCTTAGGGGAAGTGTTCTGGGAACGTCTACTAGCCATCGAAGTACCTCGGTGAGTTATTCTCTCGCGGGCCAGAGGGAAGCAACTAGCGTCAACCTTGTCCCTTCGTGAGAGGCGAACTTCTGCAGTACCTTGTTGACAATCTTGAACGGAGGGAATGCATATAGATCTAGATGTGACCAATCTAGTAGAAAGGCATCTATATGAACTACTGCTGGGTCCGGGATAGGTGAGCAAACTATTGGGAGCCTCTTGGTCATCGAGGTTGCGAAGAGATCTATGGTTGGCTGGCCCCAGGTGGCCCAAAGTCTCTTGCATACATCCTTGTGGAGGGTCCAATCTGTTGGAATTATTTGTCCCTTCCTACTGAGACAATCTGCTATGACATTCAAGTTGCCTTGGATGAACCTCGTTACTAGTGAAAAGTCTAGACCTGTTGACCAGATGAGGAGGTCCCTTGCGATCTCGTACCATGTCAGAGAGTAGGTCCCTCCTTGCTTGGAGATGTACGTCAAAGCCGGGTGTTGTCCGAGTTCACCTACACCACTTTGCCTAGAATGAGAGACCTGAAGCTTTTCCAGGTCAGACGTACTGCCAGTAGCTTCTTGCAGTTGAAATGCATTGTCCTTTGACTCGAGTTCCATAATCCCGAGCATTCCCTACCGCCTAATGTCGCACCCCAGCCTACGTCCGATGCGTCCGAGAAGAGAACGTGGTTGGGAGTCTGAACAGTCAGGGGAAGACCCTTTCTAAGGTTGATAAAGTCCTTTCACCAAGTCAGACCAGACTTTATCTTTCCGGAAACCGGGATCGAGACCGCTTCTAGCGTCTTGTCCTTTTTCCAGTGAAAAGCTAGATGATACAGAAGAGGACGGAGGTGTAGTCTTCCAAGTGACACAAATTGAACCACGGATGACAGTGTCCTTACCAGACTCATCCACAGCCTGACAGGGCAGCGTTCCTTCTTCAGCATCTTCTGGATGGATAGCAGGGCTGGGGGTTGATCGTCTTGTTCAGCAACGTCCTCATCAGAGGGTTCCTCATCCGAAACTGATGAGGAAACGGCAACGGAGTGGGCAACGTCTGACTCGCTGAATCCGGTCGCACTGGTGGATGCGTGACGGAGCCGGACGCAAAATCATGGTACTGCTGCACAGTCTGTGAACTGTCAACCATGGGGACGCGAGGAAGTACAGCGTCAACCCGAAACTGTCTAGACTGTCTGGGTTGTGCAGTCAACACCCTACCGGGTTGCTGAGGTTGACGCACTGCGTCACAACAAGTCACCTCTGCTGGTTGTTGAACGTCTTCCTAGTGACACACTGAACGTCGACAACCTCCTCCGAGAGTCGCTTAACGTCAACGTGCGACTGGCAACCCACACTGGGTCGCATCGGTGGAGGAACCACCTCAACTGGCGGACGCGAGTAGGATACCTCAGCGTCAACAGGGCGCACAACCAACCGGTAGGAAGGTTGTTGGCCAGAAGGTTCTTCTCCGTAAAAAGTCCTCTATCAAGGACACAAGCTTGGACTGCATGTCTTGCAGCAAAGCCCATTAGGGTCTACGGGAGCAGGTGTGGCAACAGACGGGGTTAGCGACTGAAGCGGAACCATTTACCATCCCTGGAAGCCTTGTTATGCTTTAATAAAAGTCCATAGGAGGCTAAGCAGCTTAAGGCTCCTCTCCAAATGACAGAGTCCTCAGTAGGAGGGAGAACAGCACTTTCTCATCTACAGGAACCTTGTCCGAGAAAAGCTAGGTTATCTCAGTGAGGGTCTCACTGGTGCATAAGCAGCAGACCAGAAGGCACGTTATGTAACTGCTTGACAGTCTGTGAACTGTCAAAAAACTGAACTGTCAACCACAACAGGTGCGTGAGGACATACAGCACTGGTGCATTAGTAGCAGACCAGAAGGCAACGTCATGTAACTGCTAGACAGTCTGTGAGCTGGCAACAACCAAAGCTGTGTGGGGAAGCCTCAACTCCTGACTGACTAGTCTGCTGCGGGCGAGTGGCGGTAACCACAGTGGGTTGCGGAGGCTGACGCACCGTGTCAAAACACGGCAGCTTAACTCCACCCTCCTGTTGTTGTGGTAGCTCACGCACGGCAACGGAGTGCTCCGTGCGTCTGTGGGAGTCAGCATGCGTCTGGCAGGGTCGATTGCGCATGGGTGGAGGAGCTCTCACAGCCGGAGTGTGGGAGCATGCAGCCTCAGCGTCTGCTGGGCGCACAACCGTGGCAGGTTATAGGCTAACGGGTGCAGCGCCAACCTCTCCGCAGCCGGAGTGTGGGAGCAGGCAGCCTCAGCGTCTGCTGGGCGCACAACCGTGGCAGGTTGTAGGCTAACGGGTGCACCGCCAACCTCTCCGCAGCCGGAGTGTGGGAGCAGGCAGCCTCAGCGTGAGCTGGGCGCACAACCGTGGCAGGTTGTAGGCTAACGGGTGCAGCGTTAACCTTCTCCGCACGAAACTCCTGCATAACCGCAGCTAACTGAGTCTGCATAGACTGCAGTAAAGACCACTAGGGTCTACAAAAGCGGCAACAGACGGAGCTACTGTCCGTTGTGACTGAGGGTCTAAAACAGCGGGTGCGGCAACAGACGGAGTTACTGCCTGTTGCGGTACCACCTTGCCTCTCTTGGGAGGTGTGCAGTCGTCGGATGACTGCGGCGAGTCCGAACTGACCCAGTGGCTACACCTGGGCCGTTGGACTTGCGCGGAAGGGACCGACTTGCACTTAATAAGCAGCGAGACCTTGGTCCAAGGTTTCTTACGAGAAACCTCTTCCGCAGACGAGAAGTAAATGGGCTCTCTCGTCTTTGTGTGGGTGGGGCGATCTTGGGTAGATACGCCCGAAACCACGGAGGGAAAAACGTCTGTTCGTTGATCAAGGCCTGAGGAACCCATAAGTCGTTCGACATTACTTCTCCCCTGGGCTTGGGAGCTTGCAAGAGGTCCCGGACTAGGTGAACGACAGGCACGAACAGACGAACCCTCGGACGCAACACTGTAACACTTTGCGCATATCACTTTATCACTTAGATTTTCTGTTTTGCACTTATTTCACTGAAATCGAAACTTTTACTGATTTCTACCTGAAACACGCAATCCTACCTTTTATTAAAAGGTAGTAATTGCGAAAACAGTCGTATAATGCAACAGAAAACATATATAAAGATAAAGAATTCAGTGGCTGGGAAAGAGACTAAACACTAGATCAAATAAACTACGTTTACAATCTCTCACCGCACATAGCCTGGGAACAAGAATAAAACCCTAGAAACGTTTTACCTTCTTCCCCTACAGCGACTAGGGAGGAGAGTAAAACGAGAACAACGTTACCCGCTTGAACGAAACGTTTTCTCTTCTCTCTCCCTCCGTCTCTATCTCTCTCTCTCTCTCTCTAGATTTCGCACCTGAGAGAAGAGCCCAATATATATCGTCAAAACATGAGATTTGCTAAAGGAAAAAAAAAAAAAAAAAAAAAAAAACTGAAAGGTTTTCCAAATAAAAAGTTCCTTTAATATAGAATTTAAACCATTTAAGCTAAGAAAGAATGAACGAAACGCTAGAATCGGTTTACTCTTACTGCAAAGTGAAACCGTGATACACTCTCTCTCTATCGTAACGATAGAGCGCATGTTGAACGTCCTGAACGTCAACAACTGCGTAGACTAAAAAACTAAACGTTAGTTCATCTTTGAAAACAGTACGAGACTATCAAAGAAAATCTTTCATAAAACATTAAATTTAAAAAGTTTTAAATTCTTTAAAGGTTAAATACGATATAACGGGCTCAACGTTGATTAACTTCGGTCAGGAAAGGTCGCATATAAACAAAACATAAAAATTATTTTATATGTTTATAATCAAAGGAAAGTTAATCGAAGAGGCCTAATAAAGGCGGAGAGATATAAAATATATAGATCTATAACGTGTTAAGCAAAATTACTAAAAACCTAAACACACTTCCGTCTAAGGGAAGGGTCGGCCATTTAAAAGTGAAAGAGAGTCCATACTCTCTTTGTCACCATAATTAAATCTATCCAAAACGAGTTCAAGTTTTGAAATGAAGATAAAACCCCTGCATAGCGAAAGCTCAAAACTGGAATAGTGTACTTCACCAAATAGTTGTGAAAACAAATCCAGTCAGTAACAGCGTATTTAGTAGGTCTTGCCAGTGGCACGACAGAGAGAAAATTGGTTCTATGTTGACATCGAGTACTTGAGTACCTACTTGACAGATGGCGCTGTTGATGTACACCCCCACCTGTATAGCGATCGCTGGCGTATTCCGCCCGTAGGTTTTTCTGTCGGGCAGCAGAGCTGACAGCTATATGATCATCGGGTAAGTTTAATATTGAAAAATACATATTATCTATGAATTTGTCATTTGTTCCGTAACTGGAATACAAACCACGCTATGGTGACTCACCCATTAGGAAGGGTGGACGTCCCAGCCAATCTGGCTTTTGGCTTTTACGCGGGGGCTCCTTATCTGAATATATCAGTATTCAAAATATAAAGGAGTCCCTGCACCTCGCTAAAACCTTGCTACGCAAAGTCCGCGGCCTAAGCAAGCTGTGTGTCGAGGTATGTAGAAGTATGACTGTCCCGGTAAAGTTTTTCTCAGTTCTTAAGAAGGAAAAACTGTGTAACTAGGACTTTCTCAATACCACCTCGTCGGGGTATGGGGACACAACAGTATTAGTCTTAATACTAGGTACACATGGGAGCATGGTTTACCTGCAGTGGTTTGAGGTCAGCTATGCAGAGAACCCAGGATGCTGCTTTCCCTAAGAGAGGGGAGAATGAAGAAAAGAATAAGGGCCAGTCAAACCTTTTCATTTACGCACGCTAAAACCAGGTAACAATGCCCTCAACCTTCTGCTACTTGTCCAATAAGGAACTTGGGGTAAAAATTTTAAACCAGCTGTTGTGCAGCCACCACAGGACCGATAGAGAACGTATCGAGTTTCCTGTGGGTCACGTCCTGCAGGTAGTGGGATGTGAATGTGGTCTGACGATTCCACACTCCATCTTGAAGAACCTGCGTCACTGAGAAATTTCTCTTGAATGCCAGGGACGTAGCTACACCCCTGACATCATGAGCTCTGGGGTGACGTGATGGAGGAGGGTCTGGATTCAGTGCATGGTCTATGACCTTGCGAATTCACGCTGAGATGGTGTTCTTGGTGACCCTCCTCTTGGCCCTTCCTGTGCTGACAAATAGTGCAGGCACACAAGGACGGGCTGCGGGTGCTCTCTTAAGATACAGCCTCAAACTCCTCACTGGGCATAGTAACAGATGGTCAGGGTCATCTGTTACAGTACGGAGCCTAGAAATCCGGAAGGAGTCGAATCATGGATCCGCCACTCCCGGGTTCTGAGTCTTAGCAATAAACTCAGGGACGAAGCTGGACGTTACCTCTCCCCATCCCCTTGAATGGGCGATGTTGTATGAGAGACCATGTAGTTCACTGACTCGCTTGGCTGAAGCCAAAGCTAGCAGGAACACCGTCTTCCAAGTTAGGTGGCGAACGGTTGCCTGGCGTAATGGTTCAGAGGAAGGTCTCCTAAGAAACCTGAGAACTCAAACCTCATTCCAAGGGGGAGGTCTCACTTCTGACTGGGGGCAGGTAAGTTCATAACTCCGTATGAGTAAAGAAAGTTCTAGAGATGAAGGAATGTCCATTCTTTTCAGTCTGAAGGTGAGGCTTAAGGCTGAGCGATAGCCTTTTACTGCTGAGACTGACAGGCGCATTTCTTCGCACAAATACACGAGGAACTCCGCTATTGCTGGAATAGTGGCATCGAGTGGAGAGATACCCCTTCCACGACACCAACCACAGAAGATTTTCCACTTTGCCTGGTAGACTGCTGCTGATGACTCACGCAGGTATCCAGCCATCCTAGTTGCAACTTGTTACGAAAATCCTCTCTCAGAGAGGAGATGCTGGATAGTCTCCAGGCATGAAGTCGTAACAAAGCTACGGCTTTGTGGAACATGTTGGCATGTGGTTGTTTGAGTAGATTGTGTCGTGGAGGGAGTTCTCTTGGAGGCTCCGTTAGGAGCTGCAGAAGGTCCGGAAACCATTCTGCGTGATGCCATAGCGGAGATATGAGGGTCATTGAAAGATTGACCGATGTTCTGGTCTTGTAGAGTACCCTCCTCATCAGACAGAACAGGGGAAAGGCGTAAACGTCGATGTTGTCCTACCGTTGTTGGAAAGCATCTTGCCAAAGCCTTGGGGTCTGTGACTGGGAAAGAATACAGCAGGAGCCTGAAGTTCAGGGCCGTTGCGAAGAGGTCCACAGTCAGAGAACCCCACAAAGTCAGGACTTTGTTGGCTACTAGATGATCCAAAGACCACTCAGTACTCACTATCTGAGATGCTCTTTTCAGGTTGTTGGCAAGCACATTCCTTTTGCCCGGAATGAAGCATGCCGATAGTGGTATCGAGTGGATTTCGGCCCATCTCAGTATCTCTACCGCTAGATGGGATAGCTGCTGCAAAAAAGTACCTCCTTGCTTGTTGATGTAATCTAATACTGTGGTGTTGTCGCTAATCACCACCACTGAGTGGCCTGCCAGGAACTGTTGGAACTGTTGAAGGGCCAGAAAGACGGCCTTCATCTCTAAGAGATTTATATGGAAGTACTTTTCTAACTCTGACCAGAAGCCTGAGGTCGTATGGTGCAGCACGTGGGGCCCCCACCCTTTCTTTGAAGCGTCTGAGAACAGTATCAAATCCGGGGGAGGGCGAGAAGGTCCACTCCCTTTCGTAGGTTCTCGTCTGTCACCCACCACTGGAGGTCTATCAGTTCTGCTGATCCCATGGGGATCCAGATGTCCGGGAATCGCGAGTTTCATTCCAATGAGACTTGAGTTGCCACTAGAGGGATCTCATCCTGAGGCGACCATTGGGAACTAGATGGGCCAGCGATGAAAGGTGACTGAGGAGACGTAACCACGTTTGGGCTGGAAGTTCTTCTCGTCTGAGAAAGGGTCTTGCGACCTTTCTCAGCCTTGTTATCCTGTCGTCTGATGGGAAAACTTTGTGAAGATTGGTGTCTATGATCATGCCTCATGCCTAAGTATACCAGTCTGTGTGTGGGAAGCAGAGAAGACTTCTCGAGATTTACCATGATCCCCAGATCCTGGCAAAGTCTCAGAAGTTTATCTCGGTGTTGAAGAAGGGTTGACACCGAGTCTGCTTGGATTAGCCAGTCATCCAGATAACAGAGGAGACGGATGCCAATCCTGTGTGCCCAAGATGACACCAGGGCAAACACTGGTGAAAACTTAGGGTGCTGTGGAAAGACCGAAACACAGTACCTTGAACTGGTACTTTCTGTTGTCTAGGCTGAATCTTAAGTACTTCCTTGAAGACGGATAGACTGGGACCTGGAAGTACGCGTCCTTTAAGTCCAGTGTACACATGAAGTCCTGAGGCCTTACTGCTATTCTGACCGTTACTGCAGTCTCCATGCTGAACGGAGTTTGTTTGACAAACTTGTTCAGGGCTGAGAGGTTGATGACTGGTCTCCAGACGCCTTCTTACAAGAAAGACTCGACTGAAGAAGCCTGGGAACTCGCCGAGGACCTCTTGGAGAGCGCCCTTCTTCAACAGGGTCCAGACTTCTGCCCGAAGGGCCTGACTCCTTGCCGATCCCATGGCAAGGGAGTATATTTGTAATAATCATATATTACATGTTTAAAACACATGACGTAATACGTCATTGTGGAAGTAGAAGCTAGTGTGAGAAGTGCTGTAGTCAGACAGATCATAACAGGATGCGAATACCAGATCTCAGCAATGTAACATTTTTATGAAGAATAAACACAAATACGAACCGTGTGAAAGAGTTGTGTCGCCACCGGATGCAGGTGTCTTCCTATACTAATGTTTAGTTTACATTCTGTGTTTAAATGCTGAGATAACTGACTATACGATATCTGTGATATCGATATTTTAGCCAGTTCTTATCAAAACATCATATGGAATGGTCATCCGACCAAACCAGCTATACTCCTGTGATGGAGATGTTAACACTGTTGTTTTTAAAGAATAAACCATTTTAAAGTTAACTTGCTTGACTTTACTTGAAGATGTAACATCCCAACTAACATACTCAATGTGTGTTAACAACAGTAGCACACTAATATTTGGCACTGGATTCCTGGTCAGGGGAGGTAGAGATGTTATGAACGGACACAATATCATAAACGAATTACGGAGATTGTCCACGAATCGGCCCCGAGTAGCTTCCACCTGTATGAGCAACTTTGTAGGCATCCCCCCACGGGTGGAAACGCAGGGGGAGTGCCTATCCTAGCGTTTGCGGCATTGGCTGCTCCCTCTAGGATTCTTTCCTCCCCTGGACGACTTTTAGTCTTTCCTGTTCTTGACAGGAAAGGGCTTATTAGACACCACTGTCTTCATCGTTACGGTCTTGGTTGGACGGGACTGCTGAGGTGCTGGAGGTTTATACGGCTTAGTTGTTAAAGCCCTATGGAGGAGGGAGTCTCGATGAAACTTCCTCCACCTCTCAGCAGCAAGTTCCACGTCCTTAGGCTCAAACAGATGTGGCCCCTCTAGGGAGGAATGTCAGCCTATTTATCTCGATGCTTGGGACCTGTTGGTGGAACCTCTCTGACACTGCTTCTCGACATTTCAAGATCAAGTTTGCCCACAAGTTCGAGACTTGGTGGGCAAGAAACTCGATCGTACGAGTGCCTGAGAGTAAAAAGGTCTCCATTGCCTTTCTGGTACGCTCCTTGGAAAAATCCTCGGATCGTATCAGGATACCTAAGGTCCCTAACCAGATGTCCAGCCACGAAGTAGCTTGCATCGCATACTTGGTGATCTTTTCCTGGTTAAGAACCTCAGTTGCCGAGAACGAGACCTGCTGGCTGGAGTCTCTCTCAAGAGGGACTCCCCTGGTTAGCTCTTCCAGAGAGTGGTGAAGAGGAAGAGCTGAACTGGGTTCCTCCAGATCTCGAAGTACCTCCTTTGCTGTACACGAGGAGATGGGAGGATATTGTTCGTAGAGCCGGCACGGTTGAAGGAAGCAAACTCGGAGAGCTGTTGGGAGTTCTTGTCCCTGGTACTCTTCAACCCTTGAGACCAGGGCAGGGCTGCACTGGTCTTTGAGGGTTTCTGAGTGCCAAAGACGTGGTCTAAGACCGTGTCTTTGCCCTCTCAAGAGGGTATCTCTAGGTCGGAAAACCCATTGGGAACCCTCAGATTCAGAACCTGCCAGAATGCATGTTCTGATTCTTGTTAGTCTTAATCTGATGTAGGACTCGCAGCGAAGTCTCCTTCTGTCCCCAAGAGCTCTTCTTGGTGTGAGTCGTGGACATTCCTTGAGTGGCTGGCTGTCTCCGTTCTAGCCCTAGTGGAAGACTGGCAGAGTTTTGGAGTCTTTGGATTCCTTCCGAGAAAGGAGGTAAAACTCCAACATCGAAGGTCTGAGTGTCATGTCCCTCCTGGTCTCAGATTGAGGGGGAACTCTCCACGTGAAGGGAGGTTTCCTCCATTGGTGCAATGGAAGAGTATCTCTCCTCATGCAGTTCCCGTGGTGACGGATGGTCTTCATCTGACAGGGAGGGAGAGTATCCGTGGGGAGAAACTGGAGGGACTTACCTTGATTGGTCTGCACGGAGTCAGCTTCAGCCTCGGGGAAGTGACCGCGTCGGAAACTCATCTTTTCCTCTTCAGAGAGGTAGAGGAAGCCATGGTCCCATGTCTTGAGTCCAGAGCTATGAGAGAGGTCAGACAGGACGGGCTTGAATGCCTGTGTTACAGCTCTGACTAAGGCACTGAACCAAGACTGCTGACTGACTGATGCACAGTCAGACAGATCCCCTAAAGGGAAAGGGACCGAAAGTTTCCTACGAGGAGTCACCGTAATAGGTGGGTCCGCTTTAGAGGGCAATTTAAGGATCCTGAACCCCTCTACTTGTGCCTGTTTCCCTTCTCTCGCAGGGTGCGCTGGAATCCGTTCGCGGGGAGGGGAATGAGGTAATGGCGCCCTTGGCGGGTGTAGATCCTGCGCCCATGCCTGTTGGTCCGTGTTCGCGCGCAGGAGAATTTTGGTGGGCGCCAGGGAGAGTATTGGCGCGCGTGCGCCGGTGAGAGCTGGCGCGCAGGCACGTGGTGGCGCGTGCGCATGTCTCTGTGCAAGCGCGCCAAAGATATTTGGCGCGCAGGAGAGCGCCGGCGAGAGTTGGCGCATAGGTGAGGGCTGCAATGTTCTTGCTGTCTCACCTACAGTGTGTTTGTACGCCAGAGAATATTGGCGCGCAGGTTGGCGTGTGGGAGATGCGTGGTGCACAGGCTGGCGTGTGAGAGTGCTGGCACGTAGGAGAGTAAGGGCGCGCAGGCAAGCGCTGGCGCGTAGGAGATCGTGGGCGCGTTGGCACAGGGTGCGTAGGAGCAGGAGATCGAGGGCACGCAGGAGAACGCAAGCGAGCTGGCGCGTGAGCGACCCTGGCCGTGTGAGT
>NC_090752.1:45558558-45571058 GCF_036898095.1 Palaemon carinicauda
TGATTCTTTCTTAGCTCTGATTGGTGGTTGTACGTGACGTCATACGATCGCTTTTTTTATGAATGATTTTAACCAGGTAGGGGTAGAAAACCTATACTTATTACAAATAAATTATGATTGAAAATTACATTTTTATGGAAATTAATAACTTAAAACAAGTTATTAAATTGGTAATAAATAGATACTGGATCTTGTTAAAGGGTGTAAGTTGATCAATATCCCCCAACGAGGGGAAGTAAAAATTTCATGCTTATGGCAGGTAGAAGCAAAATAAATCTGCAAAACTGCAAATGTTGGTCATTAGGGGCCTGAAAGATGCTAGGTTAAAATACTTCTTTACTAAAGCAGTCCCGTTTTTAATCGTCCCTTGTTAGTTTCCCTCTTAAAGTTCTCAAACTGATGCCAAATAGGACTACACTGTGAACAAAGGAATGGGGCTTCAGAGACGAACGCGGGCACCTTAGTGTGAGAGGATATGTAACGCACTTATCCTTCCCCTTAGTTGATTAGACTGGGTAAAGTCTATTGGGTGTGCAGATATCTCTAGTTATCTTCGGATACGTCCCTGATTATACACGATATCTTCGAAAAGTCGTTCCGGGGGTTAGAACGCCGTGATACCCGACGCTAATTCTCTTGTAATATCACTCGCAGAAATATTATACAGTAGGGAGCTGCTGAAGGGAACGTGCATCAGGACGACATGGCTCGAGCCCTAAAATAAATTTTACCTACGTCAAAATCCGTTAATTGTGGAGGCAAGCTCCCCTCTCATTTGCTTAGCCATCTACTATCTGAAAATGTTAAATATCATTACTAATAAAGCTTCAAACCAAGGTGAGGGTATGCTACTACTGGCACCTGAATCTAAACTTGCTGCTTTGGCTGTTGCCCAAGACCACTCATGAGGAATTACTCCCTATTCTCTTCCTGAGGTTAGCATCCCTATCCCTGCAGTGATTCCACATACTGTAATCAAGATTGACTTTCAGTTTCAGCTCGTACTCAGTACTATCCTTACACTTATCACACGAAGCCTCCAAAAAAGAAACTGAAGATAGAAGTACTGAAGCAAGCCATGAAATATTAAATACACATTAAGAACTGCTTGATGTATCTCTTGGTTTTGCTCACAACCTGTTGAAAGTAGAACAAGAACAAGGGAAGCCATGCACTCACTAGGTAGCCACAGGTTTGGGCAGTGGTTGTGCATGGCTAGAGCTGCAAAATTTTTTACTTTGTTGCTTCAAGATGAAGGACACTAATGAACTTTGGGAAGCCTCATTGAAATACCCTTAGTTTGTTATTTAATAACAGCCAGAAAAAGTATAACCTTTCATTTTAGTATTACTTTCTTTACTCCTGAAACCATAGCATAAAAGTTTCCATACAAGATTTATGATCAAAATTGTGGTGTAATTAAAGTCCATGTAAAAGAAATCAATTTATTTTACATTCCAAAAGTAGTTTCATTACAAAGTAAAACATGATTGAAATGAAACTTCAGTGAAATTTTCTTTCCATAAAAATATATTACAAATCCTGTATTTACTAAAAAGACATTTTTTACTTGTCTTTCTTAGGAAATTCATTACTGTACATTCAGCCTACAGTATCTTATCTAGTTCCAGTTAATTTAGGGCTTTTCATTTTAAAATATATCACAACTTTGTGATTACTATAACTGTCTTTCATTAGAGTAAATATCTCCAGTTGATAAACTGCACACAAGTAAATGTTGAATAATCTAAACCAAGAAATATAGGTACGTGACATTAATGGAACTAAGTTACTTGCACATAATAATAATATTACTTCTAAGCACCACTGATCTTTAGGACGAGTTGTAGCTTATTACGCAGTAGGGACTATCCCTACACTAAAAATTCTTTTGGCAGAATAATTCTTATTTTCCCTGGCTTACAAAATGATTGGAAGATTCAAATCCAAACAGATTACAGTGATCACTTAATTCAGCTAAACACGTACAACAAAACAATAGTAGTTAATCCCTTAGAAGCTATCATCATTTTGCCTCTAGTGTTTGCTAGTTGCAAATAAAATTTCTAAAGATTTGATGCAATCTCTAAAAATACCTTACCAGGACTCAAGCATTAGTTATGATTAAAATAATTTTGAAGTTTCAAGCAATGGAGTACAGTACTATGTTATCAAATCTGCTATGAAATAAGACAAAACCATCTAACCTTTCCTGTCTTAGGCAAAATTTTAGGAAAACTTCATAAATCTATGTGAATTAGGATCCACCAGAACTTTCTTATTACAATTGGTCGGATAAAACTTGCAAAAATATTGCTATTTATTTATATACAATATATCATTGTTTTCATAAGTTACACTATACAGCCTTGTTTATACTAAAACATATAGTACAAAAATATGAAGTAAACCATTTATATAACTTGAAGAATAAATAAGAGGTTATCATTGAATGTTGCTTAGGTGAAAGTCAATTATCTGATTGTGCGATAGCTTCAAGAGGAACTTTTGTCAGCACAAAATATGTTTACAATTCTTAGTTCACATTTCTAAAATGCAAGTACATTAATCAACTTTGAAAATATTAGATTTTATCATCGATTTTATAATCTTACTACTGTATATACTATTATAACTTTAATGCCTAGTGTAGAGAGGTCGAGCAACTGCCCAAATATTAGCAATTTTAGGAAAAAGACGGCGAAAAAAATGAGAGGGGAGGTAGCCTTCTCAATTTAGGAATTGATAGTCAGTTAGGCCTGTTTTAAAATTTAAGGGGGAGAATACTAAAGTGTAAGGGAAGATTCAAGACAAGACTCTTCAGGTCATGATGTAGCCTACTTTACCCATTTTGGAGGACATTATTGTATCCTTACCCATAATCCACAACGCACTACCTGTATCGCCATGGGCGTGCTCGCCTCTCAACGTGGACTCTAGTTCAAAGCCTAGTTCATACTATGCTAACTATGCTGTCAAAAGTCCTTTCCTAAGTGCTATTTACCTGATGTAAACTTGATAAAAATTCATATTGAAACGCTTTGATAGCAAATTAGGACCTGTTGTATGGCCAATTATGTATAAAAAATAATTAGAAAGAATAAAAGTTCAAGTACGGTAATAATAAAACGGTAATAACCATTATAATTGACACAACTTGAATTTTCCGAATCTCATAAATTGATTGTAGGCCTACATATTCATAATCTTAATGTGCTGCTGAATTCTTCATAAAAAAATATAAAAAACATTCTAATTGTCATATATGAGCATTAAAGATCACAAGTTACATGATAAAAATCAAATAATTTACATTCATTAATGAGCAAAGTTTAACTTATTTAAATTCTGGATTCTTTGCAGAGATACGCTTGACTGCTTCAGTTGTTTCTGAATACAGTATCATCCTTAATTCATTTACTCTTGATTTAAAGTCCATTACAGTTTAAGATGTAGTTGTTTACAAAGCCATGTCTTTTATACACAATTAACAAATTCTAATCCAAGAGCTACAATGTTACTTTCCTCAACGAAAATTTTATTGTCATCTAGAAATGTCCTTTCACCTACTCATTAGAAAAACATGATTATCCAAATTCTTTAAGATAAACTGTTCTTCAATCCATCAAATTCAATTTTCATGTATAATATGAACGTGCAAAGTGCTATCATACAAAGATCCTTTAGAAACAGATCTTGTCACTTGCACAGCACACACTTTTCATCCGCCTTCAGGATACCTCTTAGTAGTAGCTTTTTATTGTTAAAAAAAATATATATATGTATATATTCTTCACCACACTGGTATTCCCCCAGGCTCTTGTACTTTAGAACCCTTACTGTTGGTTATTTAGAAACCTATCAAAATACTTGCACTTGTATATACAATTGGAAGATCACAGACTAGGATCTCCATATCTACAGTAAGTAGTGTAGAAAAAAAAATTCAGCTTTACTAGTTTCCTACTAGAATGAGTGTGATACCACTTCTGGATCATCCGTGAAAGAAACGACTACTAAGTATAAACGAAATAAAGGTTTTGATAGAAAAAAATATCTGCGAGATCGATAAGTTGCACATAACCCAACTACAACAACACAAACATACTTGATGAATAGGTGAAATGCCCGGGTGACATACAATGAATGAATATCAAACAGTACAAGCTAACCACAGAAAAGGCTTAAGAATAGAAGGTCAGTACAGACGACTGGTTTCCTCTCAGTAGTAAGAAGGGTGGCATATCTTTGGTAAGGGTCTCTAACCAAGCCATGTATAAGGGTGCAGATACTGTCCCGACCACTGGCATTGGCAAAGTCCTGGAAGTAAAGAGAAAATGTTAGGAGGCACTCTGAAAGGTAGTATTACTTTTAGACAAAGTTTAGCAATGGGAATTTGGTTTGTCTAAACATTAAATAATCCTTAGAGAAAATTTACAGAACATTGTAAAATTTCTGTGATATAGTTATACCATTACACAAATTCTTCATGGTGTAAACACAACACCCCTCCCTTAGCTATTAGAACTTTCTGAACATTCGACAACCAAAAGTAATTTCATAATTTCAGGCCTAAATTAACATTGCTCAATTTCAGTTATTGCAATATGCATCACTTCTACATATAATAGTAAAGAAGATTTAAAAAAATAGGCTGTTAAGTAATCAATTCTGATAAAAAGAGCTCTAACATGCTAATGGGCTTATATTGTATTTTTGGTTGAATTCCTTGAAAAAAATCCCATTACTACTAACGTGTAACAAAGGTCAATATATTTTCCGGCTTGCAATTGACTTTAATTTGGACAAAGTACTTCAATTGTATCTCTGGTAAATTAATTGAGGTTCTGTAAAACAATTTTTTGTTGGCCAAATGCCTAAGTTCTAATTGGAAAAATGAAAATGCTTACATCACAATCATGGAAGCCTGTTTAGAATGCTGCATCAGAAGCTCCCTTAGACGAATATGACGGTTGGTCTTCTCACGCAATGCTACCAACTCAGATTCTGTGATGCAACCTTCTTTGTTTTCTCTTTCAACTTCTGAAAAAGAGAGGAGTTACTGAGATTACAAGAATGAACACCAGACACTTGTTATTTCATCAGTACATACAATTATGGTGTCCTAGAATAAGAGAGTATAATGTTCCATCAAGATTTCATATGGGTTTCATGGGCTAATTATTCCATTTTAACCGTAAACCAGGAACTTAAACCAGGAACGGGAACAATGAGCATAACAAATCTTAAGAGGTTTTAAGGTACCCAGAAATCTTTCAGTTAATGGTTGGTTACAGTAGAACCAAGTGGTTACCTTCATTTTCATCTTCTGGGATAACTTCAAATTTGCTGATGAGGTTATTAAATTCAGTCAATGATTCGTCCCTTGGCTTCTTCTGTACATCTGGTACCATTACTACATCACTAAAGTCAATACGGAACTTGCACAAGAGTTCAGCCATTTTCAATTGCTCTGTTTGTAAGTCATCCTGAAATGGTGACAGACAATTAGGAAATAAAAAATATAAAGAAGATAATAGGAAAACATACAAATTACTATCCAGTATTTGTAAAAAAAAAAATCATCAGACTTTGTTCTGAAAAAGGGCATGCTGTATGGTTCCCCCAACATATGTTAAGTCATTTAGTGACAAAAAAAAAAAACTTATACAGTACTTTAGTTACAATAAAACAAGGTTAATACTTTTGTATCAATAAAACAAGGGTTATTATTTCATAAAACAAACTAAGGCTTATGCTTTCATTACAATAAACAAATGTTAACATGATAAAGGATCTAACCTTTTTATTTGCAAGGCAGAAAACTCTCAAAGAACATTGTGACCAATTAGAACGTGTTGTCAGGATATAAGGAAGCAGCAGAGTCAGGCCTGAAATGAAAAACAAAAGCATCTATTAATACTGTAATTAATTTCAGATAAAAATAATAACACATATTATGAGACATTCATCTATGGGAAGACAAGCCGTGACAGGTGAGGTAAACCCACGACAACTAACATGAATAAAATTCAATACTTTATGTCTAAATGCCAAACCAAGAAGAATAAATATGGAAAAAATATGTAATAAACTACCAGTAGTTATGATTCAAGAACTCTCAATAATAAATCATAATAAAACTGAAATTTTGAAACAATTTAACATTACCAAGCTACAGTTATTAAAGGTGATGCTAATGTCCCTTAACTGACTTATATACATGGTCATGTTTCAATGATTACTTTTTATGTTACAGATATTACTTATAAAGTAACACTAACAGTTGCATAAAAACTGAAACAGACCTTGGGGGTCCTAAAGTGATCAGTAATCTGTCACAATGAGGACAGAGAGCATCATACTGATAGAATAAATAAATTACCTCCATCGTCGAAAAGCCACCAAACATCAATGCTGCCTTTGGGTTGTTTCCTGGTGAACCTCAACATGGCATCTACAATCTGAGGAGGAACTATTTCTCCTGCAGGATTTGTGTATTCTATTTCCTTCTTATTCTTTCCAATTTTAAGTCCCAGCCCTCCACTGGAAGGTTCATCGTCTGGAGCATAACTTGTAGCTAAGGAAGTGCTTGAGGGATGGTAAGAAGCTGAGAAAGCAAAAAAGAAAATTCTGTTAAGATATTATAAGAAACTGATTACCTTAAATACATCAGGTAATAGTTTTATCTTAGGATTACAGTTACTTTAAAAATAATATTAAAACCTTATCTGGAAATACAGTAATAAACTACAGTGTATGCAATCACTCAGTTTGACTGAGCAACATATTTCATACTTCTTAAGAAATCAAATCTCTTACTGCTCAAAATAACGAACAAAAAAAGGTATTTGATGCATGTATTCTCAGGCACTAATACAGAGCAACTAAAGGCTTAGAAATTCTAACTGAAAACAAAAAGCTATCTTGACTGGTTTGAATCTGGGTAATATCTCTTTAATAAAGCACTAAATATTCCCAAGTCATACCACTATTGATGACATGCAAAAAAAGTAATGGCACAACCTTCATTTGCAAGCAATGCAAGGTTTTTTAATGGCCTTACTTATAATATCAAAGATTGGTCAAATCAAACCAATTTCTATTATTACAAATAAATAATAGAACGGAAGCTACAATACCAAATATTGGATGACATGTTTTAAATTCTTCTGAGGAAAGATCACAGGTGTAGTGAATTATCCTCACTTGTTTCAGATACTCCCTGAAGTTATATGCCAAGGGTTTTGATTTAGTAATCTGCCTGCAAAACCATCTTATACCAACTGTACTGAAGCATTCACTTTGAGTTTAATTTCTTCATGTTGTACACTACAGTGTATAAAAACAATTACCGCTAAGCTTAAAATGTTACGGAACACTCCTTATCCTAATACGTACTGTATACCTACTGTTGATATCGTTCATTTATCAGATTTACTTTTATATCACAAAATGTGTGGAATATTAAAAAAAAAAATCCACTTTATAACAAGACTGCAAGAAAAATATGCTTATGTAAACTTCAGATTGTGATAGAGAAGCATAAGGATGTTCAGCAGATATCTAACATGGAAGTATTGAATAACTTTGTGAATCATCAGTTTGTACTTGAAATTACTGCACTTAACTACTTCCCAGTCAGATACCGAACTTAAATATGTCTATGCACATGCCAACTAAGAACTAAAATATATGCATGACATCTAACATAACCATCCATGCTTATATTGCATGAACATTCACACAATATCTTACCATGCTTACAACAAGATGACTCACAACAACAGACTGCCTATTAATCTAACATAACTGCAGCAACACCCATGAATACCACTATGCGAGGAAAAGAAAAAGTAGGGTATATAGCAGAGGCTTAGTTTATGAATATGTACTAGTTATTATACACTTACTAAAAAATGTTTAATTGTGATGATTTCTCCCTTTTGAAATCAGCTTAATTAGAACTCTTAAATCCTTTCCTTGCAACATTAAGGGATAAACTATCAAGACTACTCCAACAGTTCCACAGAGACAAATGTAGACTCCTAACCAAGACTTAACACTTGATAGGTAAGGTCACCGGAAGCAACTCGAGTCACATAATAATCATTCATGATGTCTTCTATTGAAATTCACTTCTTATGAATAAACAGTATGACTCAATATCATCTTAAAAACATATGAGAAACTAGGTTCTTATGCTGCTTCCCAGTACATTACCCATTCAGTCCTCAGATAGTCTCTCTTTGGATGAGCCAAAACTAATACTGTCACTACCTGGCTGTTACCTTTCATTATCTTTTGGAGCCCCATTGACAGGGCTTTGGTTAAGGCTGGAATAAATGCATCAAAACATTTATCACCAGGAACAATGTAGAAAAAAGTACAAAATTGACATGTACTGTAATTCCATAAAATCAGGTACAGTATTCAAGTTAGTTAACACACACTCAAAATCTAGGTCTTCATAAAAGCTCAACCACTTGATATCATGAAGAGTTCTACTGAGCAGTAACAGTAACATTTAACACTCAATACTAGATGAAAGTCAAAATTTCACATTAAAGACAAACTTAATCCATTCAGTCTAAAGCACAGTACATCTTGCAATATTTCTAACTAGCCCTAAAAAATACAGTAATAAAGGGTATGCTGAAAATTATGAGCACTGTGCTCTATTAAAAATCCCACTTTACTGATATTCAAAAATAAACTAATGCAATTTAAATCTAAATGTTCACTTCTATGTAAAAATATTAGAAACTTTATACTACATTACTGTTGTTGAAAAGAGCATACAAATAATTGAAAGAGCAAAGATTATTGGGCACTGTACCTTGGAATCCAGGATTGTTGTCATTATTTCCTCCTGGGTTTGTTGCACTTAAAGGAGTGGGCTCTGGTTCTTCTCCTCTCTGACGTATAGTTTCAACAACAGTGGAATAATCTAGTCCACCAGCAACTCTTAGGATACCCACAGCCAAGTGCATGTCAAAAGCATAGCTGCAATTACAAATAAATTTCATTATTATACAGTACTAGAAATCAAAAAGAAAAAAAATTACAAATCTAATATCTAACCAACTTCAAAATTAGTGTAAGAAACTAGTTAACAGTATTGAAGCATATAAAATGGAATAATAATGAACACTTACTGAATTGTATTGAAATAGCTGTTTAGTTCACTGAAAGGACAAGTTTGCCAATTAGTTTTGTAGCCCATTAGGACGGTGTTGGGATGGAGTTTTCCAAGGCCAACATTAGCCATAAGTGTTCTGGCTGCTAGTTCCATGGAAGGTCCATCAGCCAAAGAATAGAAAGCCCGAATTTTGTGGTTTGATAACCATCTGTTGGCATCTAGAGTCAGGTGAGCCCGGACTCTCTTTGATTGTTGATCCTGGAAAGAAATTCCATTAAAACCTTCTTATATGAAGCATTTCCTATTTAACAATAAGGACTCGGAAAAGATATGTACAGTATATCCGATAATTTTCATTATGCATAATAAAGCAATTAAGGTTTCTAAATCACAAATTTTCAAAATATGCAAGGTATATAGTGCAATATGCATTTGAATCTCCAACCAAATTTCTTAAGAAGTGATACGTATAAAGTTACTATACTGTAATTAAAATCTGAACAATGAACTCACCGGAAGGCATTGACCCGCTATAAGCAAGGACATATTTTTGGTGATGGCATTAGCAAAGTGAATAAGTGGAGGACGTGAAGAGGGGGCACCACTCAGTACCAACACCTGAGGACGGTATGTCTTGACATGTTCTTCAACGTTACTAAGAGCAGTAACAGAGTTAAGAGCTAAGGAATATGTCTGTGCCTGTGTTGAAGATCCCCAGTTCACATCTGATATCAAAGGACAGAAAATTATTTTAAAAAAGGGTTTCTTAATTTACAGAATAATTTTTTTCTTTCATTCATAGTGTGAACAGTGCAATGCAAAATTTCAAACATCCATTTACTCAACAATTGAAATACTTCCTGGAATGACTAGCTATCTAATGAATACTACTTCATTTGTGTAGGTTGTGTGCCAAAAGGAAAACCTACATCATGTTTCCTTGTAACATAATTACTTTATTATATTTCATCAGAACATGGATAAAATACAAACCTGGTTTTCTGTAGGCCACTATGACGTAAAGCAAAACGATGATCAGTACAGTCAGCAAGGCTGTCCACCATTGGATAAGGAACATAATGGCCGTACACATTATACCACCAGCCAAACTAAGCCACTTATTATAATACTGAAAAGAGAAGGAATTCCTTAAAACATAAGATGCTGATTTAGAAATTCTATCGCTAAAATAATAAATGAATCTTTCAATTTAAATGAAGTTTATATAGAAAAAGAATTAATTATAAAATTATATCATAGACAAGATGGCATTTTATCTTATAAAACAAAAGTCTAGAGTAATAAAAGAGGTGAAGTAGACAATGAAATATTCTTGATGTATATCAAATTAGATTTAGTATCAGGTTAATAGTCTAAGAGAGAGAGAGAGACTTATGAATGAATACAACAGGTTTCATTCCTGATACCTGTATTATTCAGGGGAAATGTCTAGCCATTTGTACCAAGTTAATTAAATACACACTACATTACTATAATACTGTATTTATGAATATCTGTATAGAAATACAAAGAGAGGAAGTCTTTAAACAGGTTAATAATAACATGTTAATACTTTGATGATATCACAATCAATTGCTAAAAATGACAGTCTTGTCTTCTAACGAGATTGCAAAGATAATTTCAAAAGAAAAAAAAACACTAAATATTAATCTCAAAATTGTTCTACTGTGTAATAACATAGCACATGGAAAATAAATTTATATTTATTCACATCTACTTACAGATTTAGCTTAAATGGTCATTAAGTGATTCAAAACTGAAATCTACATACTCCAAAATCGTAAAATCCAACTTTATTCTTTTTTTCAAATATAACCCCTTGGATTATAGTCAGTTGAATGCCCCACCAACTGCTACAGAAACCAACATTTCTCCCAATCTTTCTTTTAGTTTTACTATCATTCAAACTTCCATCCTCACCCTAAATGTAGGTCTCCAACCGGGAACTTTTTGTAACGAAGCATGGAACGTGGAGAAATTGATCAGCGCATACGCGGCCAGGAAGAAGTTTGTGATGATTGGTGCAATGGCATCTAAACGGGCTGGGGTTGGAAGAATGGACAAATAAAAATTTAATCAATAGAAAAAAAGACAAAGTCATACTTGTTCAGAATCAAAAGGAAGTAAATTTTTCTAATCAGTGACAATCTACTGATAAAAAAAATGGAATGCTAAATGAAATATTTGAAATATTAGTTGTTATTGCATACAGGTATAGTAACGTTACACAATCCTAAAATATACCCAAATACTAATTTATCTCCAATTACTGTAGTATATTTGGTGCCAAGATTTCCTTAGCACTGTTAAACCAAAACAGTATGTAATGGTGAAATGGTATTTTATTATCTTCTGTTTATATCAAAATCATAAAATAGTTTAACAACACTTTTATCAAAAGACAATGAAAAATACTAAACATAAAAGCCTTACCGATGAGTGTAAAAATGAGAATGATGAAAAATGCCAAAACGAATCCTCTGTATGGCTCATCATTTTTCCCATAGCCTTTGGCAAAGAATTCGATGTAAGGATACAGCTTATCCTTGCAGAGAGCCTGAAAAAAATTATGAACATTTTCATATACTGGATATGGATATGTGCTCTGAGAACTAACAAGATTGAGATGATGAGATGGGATGAAGAACAGATGGTCAGAAAGGCAATAGTTATGGAAGTGGTAATACAGACCCATAGGATGATTATATGAGACCTTGAGCTCATGAAGAATCCAAGAATACATTGTATATCATAGAGGAAAAAAGTTTATGATGATACTGGTTTGCTGGTAGCTGATATTATATTTAATCACAGGGTAATTAATATTAGCAAAGTATTTCAAGATATAATTTATGATTAGAATTCTATTTAACAGCAATTACATATTTAAAAACTACAAAAATCAAGAGAGCAAAATGAAACCGGTTGTAGCTTATTTGGTCCTACCTGGAAGACTTTTGGGGCAGACACCAAGGAGGCCAGAGCTGATGATATGGTGGCTGCAAAACATCCGGCATAAATGAGAGGGCCAAAGATGGAAATCAGTTCCATGACCTATAAAAGAAACACAGGATTTCCATTTTAATATGTAAAACTCGAATCTTCATGGAAGGTTAAGATAACTATGAACTGTATGCTTAAAAAGTTATCAGTTTTATGACCCATAAAAACCTAAACCACTCCTTAATGAAGTAAAGTAATCCTAAATATAAAGTATTATTACTATATTGTATATTATAGTCATTATTAGCTAAGCTACAACTCTAGTTGGAAAAGAGAGATGCGATAAGGGCTCCAACAAAAGAAAATATAGCCCAGTGAGGAAGGAAAATAAGGA
>NC_090752.1:45576058-45578558 GCF_036898095.1 Palaemon carinicauda
TAAAATAACGCCGTCAAGAGCATTGACAATGGAAGTCTCGTAGCGAAACCCACGGTAGAGATATATAAACTTCAAATTTAGAAATGTCACTTCCGTCGCGTTATTTCCTCGTAACAACGATAATCATTTTAATGATTACGATGATACAAATATTCAGTATATGATTGGAAGTTATTAGACATTGCATATACATTACACATACGGCGTTATTTCCGTTTCATAAAATTTCGTACCCCATAGTATTTATAAACTGGAATGGTTATTATAACAACATTATACATAGCCTAAAATTATTACTTGCATGGAAAATCTATAGCAACTCATTCTTTATTCTTATCTTGAAAAAATTACTTAACTATAATTTTTCTATCACAGATCATTAATAATCTGAAATGAACTTCGATATGTTAACACAATCGACAAGTTGCCTCGTACACCTCGAGGGAACGGCTGGTTTCGCGGTGCTTAAACATCAGGTGAGCAGGAAAATTCTACAATTCAGCAATATAATCTGCTTCGTATTAGTATTACTATCAATGCTTCAGCGGCTTTCTATTATTACCATTACTGAACATGAATTTCATATGAAGCCATCAGTCTAGTAATTATTATTACTACTTTATTTAAAACTCTTATTTCAACTTTACGCTAAATACTGATAAAAAAATAGAACATATTTTGAATAGGAGTAAACTTGTACGAAAAAAAAAAATATGCAGAAAATTTTTCTAAAATAGGATTCGAGGAGTTAAAATGGTCAGTCTAAGCCAGGTGACCATATCCAAAAGTGGTAGATAATTAAGTTACTGACATCTGGTGAACTCGTTTATGAGTTCACTTGTAGTTTACTTCAGCATTGGGAAACAGCAAAAATGTCAGTTTGTAAAACCATGACAAAATCAAACAATTCATTCTGAACTACAAACAATACATGGACCGTCGAAATGTGATCCTTCACACACTGCCTAGGCATCCTTGCAATGGGAGCACCGGAGGATTTTGGCATATGTCCAGTAAAGCTGTAGGAGTGTAGGAGCAGGACTCCTCCTGACCGGCTGCGTTCAGTGACCTTAACGCTGCCGGGTAAAACAGCCTCAGGAAGAACATAAGACATTCGCAGAGAGGAACAAAGGACATATGCTATTCCAAAGCAGACAATAGAAACCAAAGTAGTGGAAGATGCAATTTTTGCATTTATCTTCTGGATTAGTCACCCAGAATTCAAAAATTCTGGTTGAAGTATACATCTACCATTATAAAAGAGAATAGTGACGTTCATTACTGTTATATATTGAATTGTAGGCAAAATATATCCATTATTCTTTCCCCCTCTCCTTCTGAGTACTGTCGGCGGAAATCCCACTGAATAGAGCAATTTCCTGTAAGCAGAAAGAAAAAATATAAAGGTTTCGAAGAAACCGAAAACGCACACGTGAACGTGTAGTTCCTCGAACATTTTCGTAACGTACACTCGGTAATCCATTTTAGAAATTCATAAGTTAATATCATGACGTTGGGACACGAACAGTGTTTTATAGAACAATCAAATCTCCTTTTTATAGCCCCGGTCAGAAAAACCAAGGTATAGGATGTTAGAATGATGGATGCTTGAGAGAGAGAGAGAGAGAGAGAGAGAGAGAGAGAGAGAAGGTAGTCCGGAAAACTAGACCGATGCCGGGAGGGAATTTCCGGTTGAAGATTTCACCTCTACTGGTGTTCTTGGCGTTTATTCGCTTTTTATTTGCACCGCTTTTATCACAGTAACTTTCATTTGCTATCTTTCTTTTTCATTTAATAATGGTGATAATTTCTTTGGTCGGTCTTTCCCTTACACAGTCACAATGATGATAAGAGACAATACTACTACTACTGCTAATGAGATTTTAAACTTCATCGGCAGTAAACCGAAATAATTGTTATAATTATCCGGCTATGACGATATTAAGCAACTTGTCTCCACCTTTAAGTATCTGGAGTAATCATTTTCATGCTAGACATTAATGCTAATGGGACCTATTATAAGCATTTCCTTAATAGAACAATAGGAAAACTTTCATTTCTACGTCCGAGTTAGGAGAAAGAAGGGGAGAAAATGAATGGGATTTTTGACCCCGACAGAAAACTATGCATTCAATCGTTTAAAAGAGGATCGCGCAAGAATAAATGAAGCAGGTATATATATATATATATATATATATATTCACTATTTTTTCTCACATCCAGGATGTAATTATTCCATGAAGTTTAATTATGTCTTGTAAAGAATTAATTATAAAATAAAAAGCCAAAGAAATTACATACATCGGCGAAGAGGCCGCTTTCAGCCACTTTGCCGAATCCTGAATGGATTCTATATTATAGCATCTAGAAAAATATACCCTGCTTTCTCTAACTATGATGCCGCTGACTTTATTCTTGAAACAACAGTCATCTTAACAGAAATATTATTGATAAAACTACATGTTAACTTGAAGAAATGTTATAAATTCACAGCAAACAG
>NC_090752.1:45581058-45598558 GCF_036898095.1 Palaemon carinicauda
TCACCCTCCCAACCTATATAAAAGATACTCATCTTAACAGAAAACTGCTACTGAAAATCTGAACTTTTTTCCCTGGTCGTATCAACACTACTGAAACTCATACTTCCAGTGGCACATTTAATATATGAGCCGCTTGATATGACAATTATTATTATTATTATTATTATTACTAGCCATACTAATTATTACTACTACTACTAGCCAAACTACAATCCTAGTTGGAAAAGCTGAATGTTATAACAACAAACTAAACCAAACATATCTCGCATCAACATCCATAAAAAAAGACCAGAATTGTTTACAACCTCGAAACCGTATTAGGATAAAAGTCTACATGACATAAGAAGCCTTCAGTGTCCTTTGTCATTACTCATTAAACAATTAGCCATTACTCATCGCGATTGATCCACACAGCCCAAAACACGCGATTCAAACAATCACCTTGACAACGGGACTGAGTCTCCGTCAAACATTTCTCTAAGCATTAAATGTCATTTCTTACGTAAGGGTAGCATCCCCAGAGAGAGAGAGAGAGAGAGAGAGAGGAGAGAGAGAGAGAGAGAATAATAATGATAATAAAATACCATCACTATAATTATACATACATAAAAGCATCAACAGAAAAAGACCTGCGTACGAAAATCATAATTGGGACAGTCAAGAGGAAATTGTTAATAAATCTATAGATGAATTAAAAGTCTAATTTGCTTATAAGTAAATAAACAAGACATTGAAAAATAAATTTTTAAAACAAGTCGAAAGGCTGATACTTTAAAGTTTTTATTGCAATATTATTGAGCAACGAGACACCTCCTGGATGTTAGATCATTTACGATGTAGTCTATCTGGTTATTCACGATATAAACTACCTATAGTCAATTTCTTTTAACGATGCAGATTTGCACCGACTCGCAGCGGTGCTCTTTTAGCTTGGAAAAGTTTCCTGATCGCTGATTGGTTAGAATGATCTCGTCCAACCAATCAGCGATCAGGAAACTTTTCCGAGCTAAAAGGGCACCGCTGCGAGTCGGTGCAAATCTGCCTCGATACAAGAAATGGACTATAGTTATTTACGATATCATATCAATCATACAAAAAGTAACACATTTTAGTACAACAAAAATACTGAAGCGAATGAAACAAGCTTCAACCACAACCAGTAAACTATTACAATATTAAAAAATACTTGAAATATTTAAGCGAGAGTCTTCCTCTTGGCTCTCAGTCAAATATCATGTGTTACGTAACGCAAAGGTCGGCGTATATCATGAGAATCAATCCTCTGGAGAGATGGAATCCATCTTACTAAAAGTATTACTTCAATAAAAGATATTTCTATTATCTCACCAAATGCTGCTTTTATTATTTTACTAAAGAGTAACTCTATTATCTTACCAAAAAAATAGTTTTATTATCTTAAGCTTAATGAATGAATACATCTTTCCTTTGCCGTCTTATTTCGAAAAAGCTAGACGCCGGTTAACCGACGGCCAGCCTGTCGGAAAGAAAACGGGTCGTGTGAATCGGCCTTTAATCTCTTTAGCTAATTTGGTTCGGTTCAAGTTTTTATCATTGGATGTATTGACATTTTCTGAAATATGTTTTCAACCTTTTCCAGAGAAATGTTAATATTGATTTTCTTCTTTTCACTTCCTCGAATTATGATTATCTTTTCAGGCCTAACGATTTTGTTATTGATTAGACATATACGAAAATTAGGACCCCTCTGATTTGTTCAGCTCTTTATGAAACTCGATTTATTTATACAACTGTCATAATGTCTTAATGTTAAAACACCAGCTTTTAATTTCATTGAATATAATTATTCCTTATATATATATATATATATATATAATTATTTATACATTCTTTAGTCTCTTGTTTCACCTTCCAATTTTCTTATTTTTAACGAATTTATTTAAACAAAATCCCAAGTATTATTTGGATTTCTTCATATTCAGACACATCTTTATAGGCCTATAACCCTCCCTTCAGACGCGTTGATATTCTCTTATTAGATCCATTCAGTGAATAAAGCGAGTCATTAATTTCTCAGGAAATGAAAAGCTACAAATGAGTTAAGTTCCCTTAGCCGTTGCCTTAAGAATAACGAGACATGCAATGCGGCTAAGGAATCTCTCTCTCTCTCTCTCTCTCTCTCTCTCTCTCTCTCTCTCTCCATTTTACGAGTCATCAGTGCTCCAGGCCTCTTGCGGGCCAGTATTTCACATCAGTGTTGAGAGAAAGCTCATTAACTGTGGTTACCGTGAAATTTAAAAGGCATTTCTCCTTTATTTCTTTAGTATGCCAAATCTATTGACAAACTTTCAAAAAAAAAAAGGAGAGAGAGAGAATGCGATTCAATATTTATATGAGAAAGCTATAATCTATAACTAATTGCAGTTATCAAAATTACATGATAGGATCAAGTAAAGATAAGCACCCCCATAACTGACTAGTATAGAAAAGCACCCCCGAATTTATGCAAGTAAAGAATAGCACTCCCATATTTTGAGCAAAGTAAAGATAAGCACTCCCTGGTCTTGAATAAAAGCAAGTAAAGATAAGCACTCCCATATTTGAGCATGTAAAGATAAGCACATTATTATAATTATGGTTTAAACTTTAAACACAATAAATTATTTTGAAATTTTATTGATATATGAAATATAAAATGAAATATACAACACTGAAATAAGATGTCGAGTCCAGAAATCAAAAATACTTGTAAAAATTTAATTAAAATAATACTGTCTTGCTATAGTTTCACAAAATCTATGAAACTTGTCGTTCTTGTTACGTTCGCTCCACATGAATTCATGCAAATAAGAGTTAAAAAATTCTCGTTTACATCCTATCATCCGTTTTATTCTTATTTTGTGTTTGTTCCAGTAGCTCTCTACTGCTTGTGTATGAACGCCTGTAGTCCTGTCAACAAAATTCACGGAGTGGGTTAACTGTATGATGCGTATATCCAGGTCCCTTTCAATGTTCCTGTATGCTTTCCATTGATCACTGTGAATAATTGTTCCAGGCATAACTACTTTCCTAATTATCGGCAACAGTGTTTCGGCATTGCGCGAATCAGCAATCTCCATATAACCCAGGGATGGTGATGAAGTAGGATCTACTATTCCAAATACCCATAGTGGATTCTGGGGAGAACGTCCTCTATGGTGCTTTGGTTTATGGCTAAAACAAGATTCATCAATTTGTACCGTTGTGCCTGGTCCACCAAGCTTGATAGGGTTCCTTTCAAAATGTTTCAAGCAAATTTCACGAAAAAAGCTGAACATGTCAATAACTGTCACTTTTGAAACATTCAATAACTGTACGGTCTGCAAAACACTCAGTTCCTGACACCAGTAGAAGATTCCTTCAATCCACCTTTTGTAAAGAAAGCTTTGAGCGATAAAAAAACGAATCTTTGCGAATTGATTCGTAGTGCTTATATTTACTGCATTCCTTAACTTGGCACTTCCAGACATATTTGTCTTGTATTGAAGAACGTTTTGTCCACTTCATTAAAATGCTACAATGAGGGCATTTTAGTTCAGCTCTCAAAAGTTTCTGCTGCTTCATCCAGTTAATTGCAGGAGTCGGGTCCTCAACCAACAGTGGCTTAAGAATTTCTTCATACAGAGAACGGTCCATGTTAAGGGTTTCTCTCAAGACTTTATACGACTTTCTGAGGTATATCATGCTAAAAAGTAAAATCTATCCGAACAGCAAAAATTATATACTCAAATAAGAAGAGAAAACAACTCGTTAATGTAACTATTTAAACTATTCAGAAGAGGAAAACAACCTGTCAGAACATAATAATCTATCAGAACAGCCAAAATGATATCCTCAAATAAGAAGAGAAAACAACTCGTTAACGCAACTATTTGAACTATTCAAAAGAGAAAACAACCTGTCAGAACAAATTAAATAATTTTGAGCAAGTAAAGAAAAGCACTCCCGAAATTGTGCAAGTAAAGGAAAGCACTCCCATATTTGAGCAAGTAAAGATAAGCACTCCCTGGGCCATGCAGGGGGTGCTTATCTTTACTTGATCCACATGGGATATCAGGAAGCGAAAATACTGTCTATAATTCCAGTTTGTAATAATTCTAGCAATTTTAGTACAAAATCACAGGAGAAATAATTCAAACATATCTGATGCATTCAATATGACGTTTCTTACAACTTATCAAGAAAATCTTCAACTAGTTATTAAGTTTACCGAACTAACTTAGACAAATTATTAAATCGTATTTCACTAATATAAGGAATCCGATTGTCTTCTCCAAAATATTAATTACAAATCAATAACATCAAAATTGATGTTGAGCGAATTTTTTTTCTTATAGAAAATACCTCCCCATAAAAAAAGAAAAAAGAAATTGACATTTCTGTTCAGCATATATAAATAATCTGATCATTCTACGAATGTTTATATCTTTATGACATCAAATGTGACATCACTTCTTTGATGAGAGTAACTTTACATAAATATCTTTCCTTCTGGATGTCTCCGTAGATTAAAGCCCACGTTCCTCTTTTATCCACGCAACAGATGGTTAATGTCAAATTGATTGCCAATAAGGAGGAAAAAACAGTCCTAAAGAGAATAAAAGTCTGGAAAATGACGCTTTTACTGCCTTCAGCTGTGGAAAAGGGGGTAAAAAGTTTTCTCGTCAAGGGTAATTAAACTCCGTTTTCCTTTTCAGAAGATGCAAATCTTAGCTTGCGACAAGCAGGAGGTCAACACCATGCCGGAAGAAAACGACCGGTGTGAAATACATACACTGATTAAGGAGAATATACAAAATACAAATACAGTATATACATTGACGTTGAAGAAAGCATAAAGTACTTTGAGGAATAATACGCTTATACAGAAGGAATTTGACTAGCTGATAAATGCATGCAAATTATCTTAAAGTTATTTTTAATCATTAAATAAGAATACATAAAAAAAGTTCTAAATCATGCCACGCCGACTGAAACAGTAGTTAAAATTCAAAATGCAATTAACTCTAGACTGAAATGACAATATATATATATATATATATATATATATATATATATATAGTAATCATAATACTATGTATTCATATAATAGCAGCAACATACCACGAACAACTAAAATCAATACATTTATAGAATGCAAAGATCACCATCGTCAAAATAATTGAGTTTACCACAGACAAAATCAACACTGCTATATGACTAACCTCTCAAATGCATTAAAAACACATACACCTTCGTAGCAATGCACAGATACAAGACGGAAGCCATTAGCTACTACTAAATGTCTTTCTTCTGCTATAAGAATGGAGAGGAAGTCACCTACCTCGTATTCTTCGTCATCATAATAATCCTTCGTTGGCAGCATGAGAGAAGAAACGCAACCGAAAAACGTGATAAATGGAATGCGATGGATTTTAATAACAAATATCAAGTGTAATAATGATGAACTCTCCGTCCAAATTGAGGTGTGCAACATTGCTGTTGAAAAGGGTGTAGTTAATGAAGCAATGAAACTTCATAAAAAGAGAATATTATCAAGGTGAGTAAGCAAGATAGGAGACATGCGCATGTGGGGCAATGCATTTCTAGAAACAAAGGATAACAACAGAATATACGGTAGTCAATATTTTCACAGATAGAGTCGTGCATCCAAACTGCGTCATAGGTCTACTGCTCTACGAAGTGTCATAGGTCTATTGCTGAAAAAAGAAACGAGCTAAGTCTACTATCGAGAGAAAAGACATGCGTCATAAGTCTACTGCCAAGAGAAAAAAAGAAACACGACATGGGTCTACTGCTGATAGAAAAGAAATGTGTCATATGTCTATGCTGGCAAAATAAGAAACACGTCATAGGACTACACCCGAAATAAAATAAATGCATCACAGGTGTACACCTCAGAAAAAAAAATCATATGTCTACACCTCAAGAGAAAAAATAAACATCATAGGTCTACATAAGAGAAAAGAAACGCGTTATAAGTTTACTCATGCGAGAAAAACGCGACATAAGTCTACTGTTGTGAGAAAATAAATGTTTTGTCTATTGTTGGGGAAAAAAAGAAACGCATCATAGGTTCAGAGAAAAAACTGCATCATAGATCTACAGCTTAGAAAATAAATGCGCCATAGGTCTACATCTGAGTGAAAATAACGCGTCATAGGTCTACACCTAATTAAAGAAATGTGTCACTGGTCCACACATGAGAGAAAAGAAACACGTCATAGGTCTACTACACCCGAGAGGAAAGAAATTCGTCAAAGGTCTAGGCTATTGCCGAGAGGAAAATCACGGGACGTAGGTCTTCTGTTGAGAGAAAAGAAACGCGTCATATGTCTACTGTAAAGAGAAAATCGAAAATACACTACAATATATGAACTTACTACAGACAAAAAAAACAAAAGAAAAAAAAAACAAAGGAAAACGTGTTCCTATCAACATCAAGTTTCTACCAAAACCGGTCATGTTCGATTAGTGAAGGTACCTCAGTTGATTAGGAAATGAACCAGCAGCGCCGTTCATAGGTCTTACCAAGTTCTGAACCAAATCTTTGTAATTCCATCTTTCTTAAGGGATTATACAAGACTCATGCAGATAAAGTGACACCATTTTCGATTCATATATTTCAATAGCAGATTATGGGGAAATGCATTTTTCAAAATGAATAAATGCAGTCTATACACTATATTTAACTTATCTTCAATCAAAATAAAAAAAAGCAACGTAAACATTTAACTTGAAAAATAAACTAGCAAGCGAGAGAAACCTGGAAATTTCCTACTGAAAGAACAAAACTAATATCTCAGAAACATTCAAAGTAGCTGATATTTAGAGTACCGTATATTTCGGGATTCGAATACTAGTCCAGTAGAATCGCCACAGAAGTGGTATTTGGCCCAAATACTCTAAAGGGCCGCGCCTTTCTCTTTCACCGTTACTCGTGCCTAAGGTTAACGATTTTGAGTTTATGGTACAAATACCTGATACACAATCTGATTGCCATATTGTTAATACGATCATTCGTTCATCACGAGAATATTGCAAACATTCACAAATATTCTAGATGCAACAATAATAAAGACACTTCAAAGAAACCAGCATCGTACTTTAAATAATAAAACTTTATATTTTACTGTTCATAAAATGATATACGCTAAAAATGGTGAACTAAAATACAACGTAACGGAAGCCTTTCAGACGGGAAATCAACAACATTCCTCCGCGGAGGATCGGCTGATCGGCTCATAAAATCAAGATTGGCCGAGCTAAAAAGAAAAAAAAAGAAAGAAAAAAAAGAAAAAAAAGAAAGACTGAGATGGGGGGGGGGGGGGTGACTGGCAGACATGTGGCCGCGATGTGTCCATAATGGAAAGAACTCGGATATCTAAAGAATAGCCCAAGAGCTATTCATGGTCCCGTTTAAAATCTTGAAAACATTCGTATCTTTGTATGGAATGTTTTCATAAATTAACCGATTTCATATAAATAAAATACTTGGTGTGGCCTATGCATGACCAGCTACAGTTGAAATTGACCAATGTGTACCCATAGATTACCAGCCTAAGCAAAGAAAATTCTGAATGTCACATTAAGTTCCCTTATAATAACAAGATTAAAGATGAAATTAGCCGGGTGAACGAAATGGCTCCATTTTCAATGGACTAATGATTCCCTGGTGTGCGTAGCTTCGGATCACGTGACATTCGTGCTAGGAAACATTCTCCGCATGACATAAAAACCAACATTTTGATCGACTAATCGTGTTCGTGGTTGGTCTATATATGTTTGGATATACGCTTACATGATCGTAAGATGGAATTTGTCTTTCTTTTTTCATCCAAGATTGCGTGATCTACTTGATTTCTTCCATCTAATGGTAATTGGATGAAAATAAAATTCTGCGATTTGCATCACTTAAAATAATCAACTTGAGACTACGAATTGCATTATTCACATTTTCATCCAGAAAAATTAAAATTTTCATTTTATGTTTTCCAAATTAAGTTTATGATAACTTGCCATTTGCTAATGATATTTTATCTACCAAAATTCGCCATACAATATCAGTTTAATTTGTCAGATTTAATTTGGTTTATCAAAATGCACCATAGAGTTTTTTTTTTATTAGTAGTAGGCTAATATTGAGAAGAAAAAAAAACAAGAGAGAAGGACGTTTTTATGCCTGCATAACTATTCAATCTAAATTAAAACGAAAAAGTGATAAACAAAAACATAATCCTTCTAGGTAAGTGAATCATGCACACCTTAGTCGCTGCCAGACGTATAAGGTTAGCGGTAATTTCGTACAAATTGTAGGCTACCTCAATGATGAAGCAATAACTGGTTATCACAAAACCACAAAAGAGCCGTCATTTATGGGAATTTGAAGGTTAGCATTTCACTTTTTACTTTGTAAGGATAGAACATAATTTACAAATGCCTCCCGGATCGAAGGTATATGAAAAGAAAACTAACGTCTTTGGGGTAGATGAATGGGAATCTCTCTCTCTCTCTCTCTCTCTCTCTCTCTCTCTCTCTCTCTCTCTCTCTCTCTCTCTCTCTCTCTCTCTCTCTCTAAATGCTGTATTTTGCAAACCAACTTAATAAAATAAAGTAGAATAACTAAATTTCATGAGGTTACAATGTCTCTTTCCTACAAAATATATGAAAACTCTACGCAATCACAGTGCCAGTTTTGAGCACGCATCCCATCTGATATCAATTTGAACATTTCTTTACTTTAAGAATTTAATTACCATTACATTTGTCATTATGGGGATGTGATAAAATACAAAACCAATCTTCAAATTGAACCTAAGAAAAAAATGTGAATATTTCAAAATAAATCTTACGAAACTAACCATTGTTTATTACGGGACACCTTTTTACTGAAAATTATAAAAAAACCTGGAATATGGAAACTTGCATAACAAAACTTAATATCAAAAGACTAACAAACTTAAAGGAAAATGTGACAAAAAACTATTGGACAATATGATAAAATCTCCATTAAAATTTTATGACAAATGAAAACCAGTCGCGATGATATGAAGTTCGCGCCAAACATTAGTGATAGTTATGAATGTGTAGACACGCACACAGAGGATTCCCAATGAATTAGGTGAACTGTCTTAGAATTCGAGAATGTACATGTGCAGCCAGTAAGTGATTTCAAGAGTACGATTCTTTAAGAAATAATGAAATATGACACCGAACAATGTTAAATCCAGACTATTTTCTCGCCGGAGCAACCCAAGCACATGGCTGAAATTTGACCAGGAGACTTATGTGTCCCACCCGGTACTGTCTGCTCATCCCCCAAACTATTCTGGTTTTAACTAGTTTATGTCAAACCCAAGCGGCATCGGTTCCTTCGTGCAAAATCTATCCTAGATATAAAACTATGGTTTATATTAGGTATAATAGAATAGTCGATTTTCTAAGTAACCTAGATGGTATGATTTAGTTCTATTCTCACCCAGTCTGTTACGAGTTTAATGCAAGGGTTAAGAATTTCTTTAGTTTTGCTCATTCGTTTTATGTGTTGACATATTTTTAAAGGCCCTATTACCAAAAAGTACATTTTGGTTTAATCTCTTAAAGTCTACTACCGCAAAGACTGAGTTTTCAGTCTTAAATTGTCAATTGCAGAGAATAACGTTCGTTATTTCTGATTTCTATTTCGAACTTCCATGGGTTTACGGATCAGGGAATTATAGTGTGACATTCTGATTTAACTTTATTGAATCTGTAACCACAGAGGAAAAGTGGACGATTTGCTTACTTTATAGCAGGTTTGATGCACAGAAAAAAGTTATATCCCCATACAACATTGAGTGGTTTTTAACATAAAATGGTTATGGCTCTCTTATAAAACTACAGTAAACGAAGTATAGGTTAAATGCCATTTTTACAGTAAGAGATTCAGGTTCGGCATCGAAAGAATCCATCTGCTCTCGTCCAGTATATTACAGGTCTAACACAGAGACAGAGGATGCAATTATTTTCCTTCCTATTGGCAAAACCTTGTTCTGGATGATTCAGCCTCACATTGATGTAACGTGGTGAGAAGATAATCCGACACATTCTGGTTCTATCCAGATCGGACAAAAGGAAGAAGCAAAAAAGAAAAAAAAAAGGAGGGAGGGAGAGAGAAAATTGAAGGGTTTAACCGCCAAGCCACTACTACTATATACACCAGCTTCTCTCCCACCCCCCCCCCTCTCTCTCTCTCTCTCTCTCTCTCTCTCTCTCTCTCTCTCTCTCTCTCTCTCTCTTACTCTAGGTTTACCTCACCCCAAAGTCAAACCCTTCCTAAATCTCTCAGATCACGCCCATGCTCCGCCCTAAACCCCACCCACTCGCTGCCGCCTTCCACTGCTCTCCTCAATCAACTTTAAATATTTTGATCTCTCTCTCTCTCTCTCTCTCTCTCTCTCTCTCTCTCTCTCTCTCTCTCTCTCTCTCTCTCTCTCTCTCTCTAAATATGAAAACCCCGCCTTTACCTTGTCATATGTAAAAAGTGGAAAGATATTATTTGCCCACACAATGACAGCGTCAGCTAAGTACTCGTTTGGGGATATCGAGTTAATATTAACGCATATTAGGGATTCTCCGAGATGGATAATAGAAATGTGTCTATAAGAGAATAAGAAATAATATATATATATATATATATATATATATATATATATATATATATATATATATATATATATATATATATATATTCACATTTATTTATAAAAATACATTATTATTATTATTATTAGCTACGCTACAACCCTTACAAAGACGCTACAAGCCTAAGGGCTCCACAAGGGAAAGTAGCCCAGTGTGGAAACGAACTAAATAAACTATGTAAGAAGTCATGAATAGAAACATAAAATATTTTAGGATCCGTAACAACGTTCAAATATAACTGTCATATGTAACCTATGAAGAGAGACTTAAGTCAACCTGTTTAACATAAAATTATTTGCTAAATGAAAGAACTTCGAAAGTTCAACCGATTCAACCACCAGATTAGGAAGATCATTCCACAATCTGGTCACAGCTGTAATAAAACTTTTTAGAATACTGTGGAGTTTTGAGCCCTAGACGAATAAATCATAGCTGTTATAACTAACTGCAGACCTAATAGTACGTAAGTACGAGGTGCTGCAGTCTGGAAAGATGTGAATCCGGAGGATGGTAAGAATTATGAAAAATAAAGAACAAACTGAACAATGGTGCCAGATTCATGTTCAGATGAGGAATACGAAATTTAATAAATTGTAAATTTTAGTCCAACAAATTAAGATGAGAATCAGCAGCTGAAGACCAAACAGGAGAACAATACTCGAAACAAGGTAGAATGCAAAAATGAAAATATTTCTTTAGGACAAATTGATTATGTGTGTGCGTGCGTTTATTATAGTGTGCATATACGTTTATACGTATGTGTAAGAACACATTATTTCCTATTCTCTTTTTGGAAGCCTATTAGCCATCTCGGAAGATCCCTAATATGAGTTTGTATTAGGAACTCGATATCCCCAAACGGCCACGAAGCTGAAAGTGTCCGTGTGGGAGTAAATAATGTCTCACATTCTTTCCCTTTACTGTACAGATACTATATATATATATATATATATATATATATATATATATATATATATATATATACATACAGTACACACACACATATATATATATATATACTTATATACATATATATATACATATATATACATATAATATATATATATATATATATATATATATATATATATATATATACTTATATACATATATATATACATATATATACATATAATATATATATATATATACTTATATACATATAATATATATATATATATACATATATATACATATACATACATACACACACATATATATGTATGTGTATATATATATATATATATATATATATATATATATATATATATATATAATACTGACATAGCATTAAGAACCATTCAATTCGTTCCAAACCAAATTGGGGAGGAGATAAATCCTCCACAGAACTCGTATCCCTCTAGAAATAATCGATACAGATTCTTCATGATAAAGGTCAAAATACATTCCTCGCCACCCACCCACCCATCCACAGCCACGCCTTTGTCATCGTCTTCAAAAACCAACGTCACAAACGTTATCTTCGCTTTGGGTACAAATAGAATAAATGGCACGGAAAGTCTAAGGTAATTTACCTTCACATGTAAAAGGAGCTGGGTTCATTCATTTCCATAATCTAATGGAAGATAAATATCGCGTCATTAGCTAGTCAAAGATTGTCCTAATAGAATTCTATTAGTTTCTTTCTATGGCAATTTGAATTAAAAACTCCTTCGAAGGATGAAACTTTAAAAAAATATCAATCCAGTTTCATTCAGTTGTTACCGATCGTATTTCAGTAGCAATATATTATATTACCTCAAGTCCCCTATCCCATTTCTTTCGAATTGTATTGTCATTAAATCAGGTTTCAAATATTTCCCACTATGTCGTTTCGTCCTTTGCCAATAATAATAAACTATAGATTATTAAAGTACATTTCAAGACTAAATTTCATTCACACTGCATGTCTAGACTGCATCAATGCAGTCAAACCAATACACATCAAACTCCGAACATGTACATAAATCACCAATTATATACTTGCAGCTAACAACAATATAATATCTTGCGTAAATCAGTTACAACTGTCTGTGTTGACATCCATTTTTTGCTGAATTTAAGTTGGTCATATTTCTATCTATCTCACTTTCAAGAAAGTAAAATAAACTTCTCCCTGGGGAATATAAGAGGGTTTAAAATAGTCACACCATTTATCTTGCCTTCCTCCACCTCTCTCTCTCTCTCTCTCTCTCTCTCTCTCTCTCTCTCTCTCTCTCTCTCTCTCTCTCTCTCACCAAGAAAGCAAAATCCCTCCCAATATCGATCAGCACGCTGAGCCAGCCAGCTGACCGATAACTACCAACAGCCACGATCCACTTTCCTTCTGACCTCATACCATGACTACAAACTCTCGTACTGTGCCATTATTTACAGGTGTTCGACACACGTTTGCAATGACGATTCTTATTAAATTCATTTTGTTGGATCTTATTTTTTTTCTCTTCATCTCCATAAACTTAAGAGGATTCTTAATCGATCAAGTAATCTGTGATGAATCCTGAACTGACAACAACAGATTCATTGCAATTCTTAAAGAGTACATAAATCCTCGATTTATTTCCAATTATGGTACATATTATATACTACAAAATAAAGGGAAATATCACGAAATGAGAGGTAAACGACTCGGTTGGAAATGTGTCAACAATAATCCCATCAAAATATAAGGATAATTTCTTATAGAGGGGAGTGACATGATATTGACTATGAGGAAAATAAGAGAAAATCTCCTTACAATGGAAAGATAAATTTCCTTGAAACAAATTAAGATAAAATCTTAAAAATAGGAGAAAAAAATTCTCCACTTGACATTAGGAGAAAATCTCCCTAAAAATGTGAGAAAATCTCTTTAAAACGAAAATAAGATAAAATATCGTTAAAAAATAAGAAAAAAATTCCCTAAAATTAAAATAAAAATCTTAAAATAAAGATAAGATAAAACTTCACTAAATCAAATCATGATAAATCTCCCTAAATGGAAAATAAAAGATAAAATTCCCCCTAAAAATAAATAATCTTAGACATCAATAAGAAGTACTAAACCAGAAATCAAGACAAAACTGACGAAAGTACGAGAGAGTGAAAGTAAAAAAAAAAAAAAAAAAAAAAGGAAAGCAAAGCAGAATTAGAGGAAGACCTAGAGACCAAACCAAATGCGGGACGATCGATTTTCGTCGTTGCTTGAGAGTGCTCTTTCCTGGAACACATGCTTTGTTTACTTCTGTGTTCATTACACTTCTATAAACAAAGAAAAAAGGAAGAAAATAAAAAAGAAAAAAACTCGCATACTAATGGCTAGTTTTATTATTTTTCTTTTATAGCTCTGGAAGTTATTCCCTTTTACTTTTAAGCTTCAATTATTATTTTTATATATAATCCTCTAATGGCTAATTTGATATCTAAATTGTAAAAAAAAAAAAAATTAAAAAATTAAAATAAAAATGCTACTGGCTGGTTTGATTTTGTTTTTCTTTTATAGCTCTGTGCGCTATTCCTTTTTCCTTACAAGCTTAAATTCTTATTGTTATCTAGACACCTCTATTGGTTATTTTGATATTTAAATTGTGTACTGGATATTTCAATCTTTAAATTGTGTGCTGAATCTCTTAAATCTTTAAATTATCTACTGGATATCTTAAACTTTAAATTGTGCACTGGATATTTATTATTTAAAATGTAAAATGTGTACTAGATATTTAAATCTTCAAATTGTGTACTGAATATTTTATTCTTTATATTGTGTATTGAATATCATAATATTTAAAATGTATGACTATTTCGATCTTTAAAATCCCTCGTGACTATTTTAATCTTTAAAATGCACAATAGCCATTTCAATCTTTGAGAATATAAAATATCTATTTTAACCTTTAATAAATCTAATGAATATCTTAATGTTTCAAAAACATCTAACGCCAATCTAAATCTTTGACAGATCAAATGACACCTTTGCTTTGATTTCGTAAAAAAATCCAATCGTTATATGCTTTCGTGACTTTGGTAGATATACATACCATTCATTATGAATAATTAGCACAATTCATGGTTGTTCATCACTGAATTATTTAAGAGAATCTTATAGAACTGAATAAGGGATTTGATATCCAGAGTAGAATGAATACTTTGTGTTTGAAGCCTCGTAATTTTAAAGATGGGGGCCTTTGGTGTGACAAAACATGCATATAAACAGACGCACACGCGCGCGTACACACACATAATATATATATATATATATATATATATATATATATATATATATATATATATATATACAGTATATATATATGCAGTATACATGTATGTGTGTATATGTGTGCGAGCAAGTGCTGTCTCATCTTAACCACACACACATATACATATATATATATATATATATATATATATATATATATATATATATATATATATATATATATATATATATTATATGTATTATATATAAATATTATATATATATACATATACTGTATATATGCAATATATATGTATGTGTGTATATGTGTGCGCGCGCTGTCTCACCCTCAAAAATAATAAAAAAGAAAATCAGAACGATACAAATAAAACAGGCAGGACATTCATCGCCTCCACACCCAAACATTCAGTCCAAACAAACTTAAGAAAAGACCCAAAAAAGATTGAAGACGACACACACACGCCCCCGTCCCTCTTTATTGGAGCATGTGTTGGAAACCCAATGTGAGAGATCAAAAGAAAAGAGCAAAAAGAATCCAGACAGATACGCCTCCCAGGAGACACGCCCAAAGCAACTCGAGTAATGAACAGTCTGCTTCGATTTACGTAAATCATAAGATCTTTCTTTTTTAAAGATATTTAGGAACGTGATCTTCTTACTAATTATATACTCAGAAATCGCTGCTAATTTGATAAATTTAGGTGGGAGTAATTAAGGAGTAGGATGTTGCTACGTTGTTGTTGTTGTTGTTATTATTATTATTATTATCATTATTATTATATCATATATAACATATATACATATATATCTATATATATATATATATATATATATATATATATGTACACATATATATATAATATATATAATATATATATATATAATATATATAATATATATATATAATATATATATATATATATATATATATATATATATATACTGTATATATATATATGTGTGTGTGTATATGTATACATATATATATACTATTATTATATAAATCATAAAAAGAAACTTATGTCAGCCTGTTCAATATAAAACCATTTGCTGCAAGTTTGATTTTTTGAAGTTCAACCGATTTAACTACCCGATTAGGAAGATCATTCCACAACTTGGTAACACCTGGAATGAAGCTTCTAGAATACGGTGTAGTATAGAGCCTCATGATGGAGAAGGCCTGACTATTCGAATTAACTGCATACAAACAAGATGGAACTGGTATATGTATTTGCAGTAAACATAACTCTAAATAATTATTTAGAGGTATCAAGCAAACGCATAAATTATATTATTATTATTATTATTATTATTATTATTATTATTATTAAATGCTATGCTACAACCCTAGTTGGAAAAGTAGGATGCTATAAGCCCAGGGGCTCCAACAGGGAAAATAGCCCAGTGAGGAAAGGAAATAAAGAAAAATAAAATATTTTAAGTATAGTAACAACATTAAAATAAATATTTCCTATAAAACTATAAAACCTTTAACAAAACAAGAGGAAGAGAAACTAGATCGAAGTGTGCCCGAGTGTACATTTCACAAAAAAATAGTCTAGAAATTAAAAAAGATTTTCATTAAAAGCCAAGAGCTCCCTCACCCAAATTCACAGAAACCTACAACAAATGAATTCCGAAGTTCAAGAAAAAAAAATTCTGATAACCAGAAATAACCAAAACCTTTTGGAACAGAGTTGCCTCTACTGCCACGAACAGATCTCTACTAAAACTTCAAGAAGGCAAGACGCCCACGATCCAGAAATAGCCTCCATTCCAGGTATTTTGGTCAGGCTTTGCACGAAACTATACACATTACTCCTATGCTACACTATCAAGTGGGAGTTTCCCCTCTTATGTTATCGTCTTATTTCTTATTGTTTGATTCCTTTCTTATTACTTTCGTTATATGGTCTAAAATATATTGATTTAATATACTATACATGTAGGGAATATCTTAATTACATGTTAAAGCCTAACTTTTATAGGGTCTCACTAATATTGATTTAAAGTACATTTCAAGACTAAATTTAATTCACACATCTAGACTGCATCAAAGCAGTCAAACCAATACACATCAATCTCCGAACATATAGGGAATATTCTGATTTAATTAAGAGTTTTAAAGCAACAATTTTATAATTTTATGTATGGCTTTTTGTCTTTAGGGATAGATTTTTAAAGGAAAATATGGAATTTTGTTACTATGATTCCCCAGTTATAAAATTTTTACAGACAGCTGTTTCATCTTATAACTAAAGGCTTTCGTCAGGGCATCTCTACTAGTGTTTTAGCATTTAATGAAAACTACCTAAGAGAACGACTATGCCTCAACATCTTAAGAAATATTTATAAATTTTTGGAGAAGAAACTAGTTAAATAGTAAAAAAATGGTTTTCTTCTTTTATCTTTTTTAGGCTTCCACTTTCCCTCCTATTAATTTTTTTTCTTCAGATCAGCCTTTACAGATGATTTCTCAAGACCTGGATTTGAATATCCGATTGATAAACTCCGGAAACTCCCCTTCAACGAGAATTAATATTGAAAGATTTTTTTTATGGACGAAGAGTATTTAGTTTTAATCAAGAGTTTATGAAAAATTAA
>NC_090752.1:45601058-45606058 GCF_036898095.1 Palaemon carinicauda
TAAAGGATTTTCGAAACATACAAAATACACAGTTGTGCCCACCGATTCTACAATACGTACAACGAATACTTCAGCGCAAATGACATTATTTTTTGAATTTGAGTAACGCACATCTAAATCATCTTTGTATTTTTTTTTTTTTTTTACGACATATAAAGTGATTGAGTTTATTGATAGAAATGCTTCATTAGCCATAACAATACCAATGTGACTTTCAAAATGCAGTGTTTGCGCAATAGAAATCCGTAAGGGAGGGTGATTTTAAACTCACCTCGCTTAGGAACTTGAAGACGGCCTTGATGTGAGTAACGGAAAAAGATAGCCGAATTATAAGGTAAAAATAAAATTGATGTATAATAATTTCGTTTCGTGCGGTAGGGTTGAAAAACTATAAGCTGGAAATTCAACACAAACTATATATATATATATATATATATATATATATATATATATATATATATATACATATATAACACATATATAAACATACATATGTATGTTAATATATATATCTATATATGTTTATATATATATATGTTTATATATATATATATATATATATATATATATATATATATATATATATATATATACATTTACATATACATACAGTATACATATACATTATATATAAACATACATATATATATATGTATATATACTGTATATGTTAATATATATCTATCTATATATATAAATATATATATATATATATATATATATATATATATATATATATATATATACATATATATGTATTTACATATATACATGAATACATATATATATATATATATATATATATATATATATATACATATATATATAAATATAAACATATATATATATATATATATATATATATATATATATATATATATATATATATATATATATATACGTATATATATAAAGATTATGATAATCTACTGCAATCTAATGTTACTTCAAGCTCGCGTGACTTTCATCAGTTATGAAGTATATGATAAACTAATTGGCTTTGGACAAACACCAGCAAAATTGGTCCTACTGATATTCCTACAATTATAACAATAATAGTAAACACAAACGTCACTATCTGTATAAAACTTTTAACATTCTAAGTAATAATATATAAATTTTATTATTGCAGACTATCTTCCCTTAAAATAACAACAGCTAATAAATACGTAAACAGTAGTTAAATTTTGAATAAAGAATGTATGAAGCCTTATTAAAAACATTAAAAAAGTAGAACGTACAATTGGACACACGAATTTTTGGCACACCTCACTCTAAGGCACACCCTTCCTGCGCGGCGACAAATCAAACAGCTATAGTCCATTTCTTTTAGCGATGCAGATTTGCACCGACTCGCAGCGGTGCCCTTTTAGCTCGGAAAAGTTTCCGGATCGCTGATTGGTTGGACAAGATAATTCTAACCAATCAGCGATCAGGAAACTTTTCCGAGCTAAAAGGGCACCGCCGCGAGTCGGTGCAAATATGCATCGCTAAAAGAAATGGACTATAGAGTTAAGGAGAGACGGATTAAACACGGGAACTTGCTGGGTGCACTTCCTCAGAGCAAGGTGAATCAGGATCCCATGTGTCCAACTGCGAATAAAAAACGAAAACCAAAACCGAGTCACTGAATTTCCACTCACCTGGAGAAATGGGACGATCATCCTCTATGTCCTCGACGTCGACTTCTTGTTGTTCGACAGTACCGACGCGGTTGACGGCAAACTTGTGCCTCTTGTCGTCTGAATTGTCGTCTATGTCCATGGCTGGTTAGACCTGCGGGGCAGAAGAATACTAAATGAGATGCCAGGTCAATTAAAGGGCAGAAGAATCAGAAACAAAAGTAAATTTAATAATATGACCTGCCTCTTGGATTGTAATTACTGCCAAAACGTACAGAAGCAATAAGAGAATTCAATTATTTGATGAAAAACTGGACTTCCATTAGTGAACTAATGATGTATTAGCACTTTACAAATGTAATTGTTTAACATGAAATGAAGTTATTACTTAATTATCATAACGTCCAGTTAGGTGTTCCGATGATTGAATATTGATTTGCAATCATTGGCTCGTCTATTCAAATTCCAATATGAGTAACATTACCAATTAAAGTTTCGCTTAGAACACTTTCTACATCCCCCGAGTAACACAAGACCACATTATGTTAATTTACATTAAGCTGACCTTATGACCTTATGACCTTCAGAGCAGCATGCATTAATAATGCATTACGCAAAATGAGTTAATTATGTTTGTAATGGTACCATTGCTAATACAAACTACCTCGTGCCTTAGAACACACAAAATGACAAGTACAACATCCGCTCAGTGCGTTCTCTTTCATTCTTTGTTGTTGTATGGCATGAGTAGCTGTAGTTGCAATGAGCCTATAAATTTGGGTGTGGCCCCGACGACCAGCATGAGACGTTTCTGCTACCATTTCCATATACAAACAGTAGCCGTAATCATTAGTTGCTGCGTACGTAAGCAAATATAAATATATGTGTATGTATGTGTTTATATATATATATATATATATATATATATATATATATATATATATATATATATATATATATATATATAAACAGACAATACAAATAGAGAAACGTTGAAGTTTCTATAAAGCTTGAAATGTGTACTTTTTTACTCTACCAAACAACATAGTTTCAACACGTAATCATGTGATTATTCAGGTGCCAATTTGTGTGTATATATATATATATATATATATATATATATATATATATATATATATATATATATATATAATTTGTTCTTTGAAACTGGACAATAAATTACTACTGAAATTCCGACCACCTCCAGAATTGGTAGAAACATATAGCAGATTTACATTGTTTAGAAAAAAGATAAGACTAAACAATCCTTTAATAAAGAACCCGTATTGGGCCGGAAGTGCCGGCCAATCCCCAAAAATAAGAACAAAGCAATCCAAAAGATAAACTTAACAGAAAACAAAGAAAAAAATAAAAGAGTGAGCAGCTGTCCAAATGTTATAAAAATCAGTGGAAAATGTAGAAGGTTAGAAGTCGAATTTGGAAATCGAGGAAGGTTTGAAGCGGCATGAAAATCAGTTTGCTAGTCTGTCACTGGGAAAGAAAACTACAATATAATTTACATGTTACGTATCTACAGACATTAAATTGTGTATTAATGTATTCACTTCATTTACATAATTTGTGTTACCTAAATAACAAAACAATGAGGGCAGTTTCCGATAATAGTCTTCATTTATGGCTTACTTCTTTTCCCTAACTGACTTTCCCCTGAATGAGAGGTGCAAGGACAAACTTCCCTACACTCCCTCCTAATCACAGCCCTGAACATATCCAGCTTAGAGTAGGGTCAGAGAAATCATTAAAATATTAGCAAATACGCAAAGCAAAGAAAAAACTCTCTCTCTCTCTCTCTCTCTCTCTCTCTCTCTCTCTCTCTCTCTCTCTCTCTCTCTCTCTCTGATAATTACTAAAATACCGCGCAAATAATGAACTGTAAATAAATGGCAACAAGTCGCCTAAAGCTGGCCTTTTCAATCACGATTATCATAGGGTTAAATGTAAACATTCTGTACCCCAGCTTACAACTGTGTTTTTCGCATTAACTACAATAAAGTAAACACTGCCATCTCTCTCTCTCTCTCTCTCTCTCTCTCTCTCTCTCTCTCTCTCTCTCTCACAGAAATCTTGTTATAACAAATATCCAAACGTCACTTGGTTTACCGATGTGTGTGCGCGAGAGACAATACATACACGGAAGAGCGTTCCTAAAATATATGACTGCACGGGCTTAATCATAGGGTGTTGGACAGCAGTCCATTCACCTTTATGTTCCTCAACTTCACTCTAACAAAAATTGAACCAGGTGTTTCAAAATGCTTAGCTTTAACTTTTGTAGACAGGTTTTGTTAGAACAAACGAAAACTTTGATGATATTTCGCTAAAACATTCGGATTGCTTAGTTTAATCCGATAAAACTTGCGAAGGCTTTGATAAAGTTTCGTTTATTATTATTATTATTATTATTATTATTATTATTATTATTACAAGCTAAGCTACAACCCTAGTTGGAAAAGCAGGATGCGTCAAAGCTTAAGGGCTCCAACTGGAAAAAAAATAGCTCAGTGAAGAAAAGAGAGAAGGATATAAACAAATTACAAGAGAAGTAATGAACAATCAAAGTAATTCATTTTAAGAACGTTAACAATATCAAATAAGATCTCTCATTACATCAAGCAATTATACCCTGATTAAAAGGTATTAGATAGTCCCTTTAATTTACACTTTTTTTTTCAGAGGAGTCTATGATTCATGTTAGGTTCAATCCCGCTTCAGAACACCAATAAAGAAAAACCTCTGAATCTGTTTCAAAACTCTGCTATGTCATTAGGAATTAAGTTTTTACGAAACCAGCTGGCCCAACCCATGCTCCATATTAAGCAAAAGCCCAAGGGATTAAATCGAAATGAAAAGAGAGAACATAAAATTCAATTCAGAATGAATTCGTGTAAACCGGCTTGTTAAAGGGATCAGGGCTACAGGTAACTGGTCTTTAAGGAATGAATAGCCATCCCACCAAAGATCTCTTCCTTTATTGTTCTTGCCCCAAGAGGTGAATTCCTACACATATAAATCCTCCTAAACCATCCCTACCCTATAGGCCTACACGCGATATGAATAACAGCATAACGTTCAACTAAAATGAATAGAAATGCATAAAATAGAGAATTGTGACAAAAAATCCACGCCAGATGTTTGCAAGATGTCTGGTTTCCCTAAACCAGTTATCACATAGTTTCTATCTATAGCGCATCATGACAGGAAATGCACATTTATCCCTCCAGAGACATTCCGAGATTAGATGCTGACGTTAAATTATGCATAATAATCTTATTAGTTTAATGCAAACGCGTGTGATTATAATAAAGATCCCTTCACAAGAGATTAGAAGCATCTGGTGTTCAAGGCAGGCGATGAATG
>NC_090752.1:45608558-45616058 GCF_036898095.1 Palaemon carinicauda
AATAACTAAATAAGTCATAGCGTTTATCGTCTTATTATTAGCATTGCATATTAGGCCTAATACCAGACAGTATAATATAGTTATAATTATAATTATTGTAATTGCCATCATTACCTCAACAATAAGACGGACGAAGCTATTAAGTGAACTACGAAAGCCAAAACAACCTTCGGGACCTATAATGAGCTTTACCTTGTTAATAGGAATGAAATCTTAAAGGTTTTTGTTTAACCTTCAAATATCAAACGCAAATGGCTAGGCTTCAGGGGATGTCACACCAGGATTTATTTGTATGGAAGTTACAAATGTAACGTAAGAGAGTTCAATTTCCCTGGTAGATATAAAAGCCAATATGAAAAAAAAAAAAAAAAAAAACACTTTTTAAAAAGGATCAAAAATTGACTTGATATAGAATCCAGTTACAGACGGATATTCCAGAAGGCTTGTGCTTGACCTTTAGAAGTTCTATCTTATGGATGGACTACCACCTAATACGTAAAGGTTGCCGTGCAGCCTCTAACAAAGAAGAAAAAATAAATTGGGACAAAGAAAGGGAAGACATTTCCTGCCGCCTTTCCGAGAAGACTATTGTGTCTATTTGTACGTGGCGGAGTGAACTTGAAATAATTGATAGGCTGTCATGTCTTCGTTGATGGAGAATAACAAAGATACAGTGATGATGATGTGGAGAGAATTCATCTTTTGAAAGGTTTCATCAATGGAACGAGGTGGCCGTCCCATCTTGATTTTTTTTTTGGGGGGGAGGAGACAATTCTCATTTCCATCTCCATCGTAACTGCGACCATCACCGGCCGACTTACAACTAGGTACACAGCCTGATGCTTATGGTGAATGGAGGCATCTTCAAGGAATACGTTCAGGTGTCCCAGCAGATCAATCAGATCGCCAAGTGAGAGAGAGAGAGAGAGAGAGAGAGAGAGAGAGAGAGAGAGAGAGAGAGAGAGTTTCCGGTGATGAGATAGTATATGATGTCTTACCGACAACAGGATACGTAGATAACATTGTTCCAATTTACTAAAATCGTTAAATCATTATGTACTGTGCGTATATATATATATATATATATATATATATATATATATATATATATATATATATATATATATATATATATATATATATATATACACTACATAATATTGTGAAACTAGTTATTGAAACAATATCAATTAAACACACCAGCTTCAAACGCAAACCCTATAGTTTTCAGGGGTCCCTTGGGACACAACACGTACCCAAGTTAACCATTTTAATTTGATGGGCTGCCAACGCCAAGCCCGTGGGGCAATCGTAACCGAACCATTTCCAATCTATAATCCTCAGGTAGATATGACCTACCGGTTAACGGTTGTACGGATTATTCAAAGAACTTGTTTGTCAACAAGACGGTGACAATAGTTCCAATGAGACTTGGTATACAATATTCGTAGTAAGTAATGTTAAATTTTATAATTTATATCAAGTGTGTAATGAATTCGAGATTTTAAAATAAACTTTAGATGTGGAAATGAAAAAGCTACAAATACCGTTCCAGAATACTAATGTTAAAGAGTTTAAAATCTGTAAAAACAAGACTATGAATTACAGTTTCCAAATATGAATTATTGATATTATTCTTCGTAGGTAAGGTAAAAGAATTATCAGGCTACGTGCGGACTATTTGGGTATATAAAGGTTCATAAATAGAAACTTAATTCTTATATCTAAATACTGTGATATTTTTCTTTTGATAACTCAAATTAACATTGGAATTCCTTTATAAATACGAGTTTGTAAATGAAAGAGAGGAGACGCGCATATATATATATATATATATATATATATATATATATATATATATATATATATATATATATATAATATATATATATATATATATATATATATATATATATATATATATATATATATATATATATATACATATATATATATATATATATATATATATATATATATATATATATATATATATAGTGTGCGTGTGTCTGTATGTATGTACCATTAATTATTAAGATTGGCCTACTTCACTCAATCTACCCTTTGGGATAGCATCTTCAAATGTCACACCGGCTCTGGTAAAGTTTTATCTGTCTTGGCTTCAAACACATCGCAAAAATATTATATTCTTATTAGTACAGTAAATATATATATATATATATATATATACATATATAATATATATATATATATATATATATATATATATATATATATATATATATATATATATATATATATATATATATATATATATATTATATTCGCCATCCCACACATTGTTACAGAAAGTAGCTGTAAACATAAAATTGCTCCCTCCGCGGCAAATCTTATAATTATAATGCTCGTATTTTATGAGTTTTCTCTCCTGAGTCTACTGCTAACATTCAGTATCAAGGAAAATGTTTGTAGGATATGTTTTGCGAAAAATATATACAAATAAATAAGTTTAGAAGGCTTGATAAATGTGAAAATAAAACCTTGTCAGAACTATTTCAACTAAGTGCACGAGAATTGATAAATCTGATGTTCCTTTATATAGCCTACCACTTATATATATATATATATATATATATATATATATATATATATATATATATATATATATATATATATATATATATATATATATATATACGTTTGCTTAGAATCTTAGATCACAACATTTGTAACTAAAATAGTTCTAAAGCTTTAGAAATTCTGAGAAAAACTTAGAAGATGAGAATTTAATTTTCTGTTAGTTACAATCAAATTCCATAATGGCAAGTCCTTTATTAGAATTTGATGAAATTTTTAGGAGCACTGGAAGTTGAACCAACGATTTTAGTAAGTTTTGACAAATTTTCTATAAAATGAATCATTGCTACGAACTTGTTTCCTTGAACACAAAAATGTTCATTTATAGGGAAACTTTAATTTTTATCACTTTCGCTTATTACGAATCGATGGCTATCAGTTTATCAATAAGTTGAGAAAATGTATTGATTCGTGATCGATTTCTTAACTTATCCGTTAAAATTGATATTTTACCAAAATGTAAACTTCAGCCAAACGCTTTATTTTCACTTCCATCACTGTTAGGAAACACGATCTTAACTAACCTTACTTAGCAAATGTGAAGATACTTGTAAACCGAAGTTAATCAGACATCAACACCGAAGACAGCACTTAAAAAGTACAAGTACGAGGTGGCTTAAAACTGCGTCCGAGGAACTCCAGGGAAATAAATTTCTAACACGACTGTCAACAAGACACTGGCCCGTGGAGGTTGCCGACACCGTCTTTATAGGTTTGCCAGTTGGTAGTGACTCCGCCCACAACCCCATTGCGTAATGCTCGTACTATGATGTCATGACCAACAGCTGATAGCTGGAATTCCCCTTTTTCCACTATGCTACATTGGCATATTTCACTTGGCACACTAGTGTGAGTCATATTCCGAGAATATCTTCTACAGTGAGGTTGGCAGTGTTTGAATTATATATCTAAAAGAAAAAAAAATTAATGTGGAAATGATTCATGAAAATGTGAGGTGAGGAACGTTGGGCTAAAGAGATTATTGATAATGGTAATTCTGATCTCTCTTTTTTTAATTAAATCTATAAGAAAACTTTTACTGGTCGAAGGCAGTTAAAGAACTGAGTCTTCTGCGATATTAATTATACCAACCAAGTCTCCAAACTCGAAAGACATTCTTCCTGGAAACTATTTGGCCCGACTTCGCTGAGCACAAGTATTGCTGTAAACCTCCTGTGGCTACTGTTTACGGGATCCTTGGAAACACGCGAATGGTTTTTTTTTTTTTTCTCCTTTAAGATTGTCTCACCTTGTAAGAGACACGGGCTCTTGCACACAGCAGCCCTTCAATCGCCAGTCTACATACTGAACGTAATTTTTTTTTTTTTACTTATGACATTTTTAATGTCAGGTGTTCATGAGCTGTTCCTCTTTTTGAAACCATTAATCTTTTAACAAGCCCCGCAAAAAAAAAAAAAAAAATTCTATCAGTGTATTTCATGACTGGTTTGATATACTAACAGTTTATTGCTTATATATTCAATTCAATTTGACCAGTCTAAAAAACTATTATTCAAACTAGATTATTATTATTATTATTATTATTATTATTATTATTATTATTATTATTATTATTATTATTATTATTATTATTATTATTATTATTTTGTGGGATCTGTGTTACTGTATGGACATGAGTCGTGGGTATGGCAATGAAACAATATCCAACAGATTTTTTAGAATTGAGAACAAAGCCCCAGAAGAATATTGGGAGTTAAATGGGAGGGCAGAATTAAAAATGAAACTATAGGAGAGATTTCTCTGGTGCCATATGTGGATGAGATCACGGTGAGGGGTAGATGGAGATGGTTTAGGCATGCTCTTCGCACTTCGTAAGAGAGATTAGTTTACCAAACTTTCAAGTGGGCTCCTTAAGGCACTAGAAGATTTGGAAGACTCAGGCCTACATGGCTGAGGAATATGAAGCAGGATGTCGGAGATGATGAGTGGAGAAGTATTGATTTAAAAGCACAAGATAGAGATGGTCCACCCAAGCTCGGGCCAGAGAGGGCCATTGATTGGCCCTCCCTTGTTCGAATTTGGGTGGAGAGGGGGCTTGGGCGCTGATCACACACACACACACACACACACACACACACACACACAATATATATATATATATATATATATATATATATATATATATATATATATATATATATATATACATATATATAGTGTTAGTCTCTATGGCATTATCCTGCTAGGTAGGGCATTGTCACTGTCCCTTGCCTCTGCCAATCTTGACCAACCTTTAAACTGGACTAGAAACGGCTGCATTTATTGTTGTTGATGTATATTGACATTCAAAGAAGTTTGGGAGCACATGAAAGACATTATTCGAACAGTAATCACAGAAAAATGTTTGACTCACTGGAGGGTAAATTGCAAATCAATAGGACCCAACAGGGGAACGAAAGAGCGAAGATTGAATGATCTTCTAAAATAAACGAAAATATCATGTTGGTCTTGATGATGATAATGAGCTTTTCCACGCTTTAGAATTATACATATTTAGTATGGGCAAAAGTGTATTTATTGGTCTGTTTATTCACGTATATTTGCTTATCACATCATCATCTCCTTCTACGCCCATTGACTTGACGCTAAGGATATCGGTTACATTTCGTCAGTCGTCTCTATCTTGAGCTTTTAATTCAATACTTCTCCATTCATTATCTACTTCACGGTTCATATTCCTCAGCCATGTAGGCCTGGGTCTTACAACTGTTCTAGTGCCTTGTGGAGCCCTGCTGAACTTTTGGCAAACTAATCTCTCCCGGGGAGTGCGAAGAGCATGCCCACACCATCTCTATCTACCCCTCACCATGATCTCATCCACATATGGCACTCGAGTAATGCCTAAATACCATATTCGAGTAATCTCTCTTACAGTTTAATTTCTAATCCTGTCATGCTATTTAATTCCCAATATCCTTCAGCGGGCTCTGTTTTCAAATCTACTAAATTTGTTTTAGTGTTTCATTGTCATACCACGACCCATGTCCATATAGTAACATAGAATATATTTGCTTATATCGACTACTAACTTTACTGTAGGCTATTTACCTTAGACTGATTTTCCGTTATCTTATACAACGGTAATGTATTATATCCAAACTTTTGAGTTACCTAGAGTATGTGCCACCTATGATCACGGAAAGAGGTTTGATAATAATAATAATAATAATAATAATAATAATAATAATAATAATAATAATAATAATAATAATAATAATAATAATAATAATAATTCCATCTATTTACATATATCATATATGTTTATATATACATACACGAATATATATATATATATATATATATATATATATATATATATATATATATATATGTGTGTGTGTGTGTGTGTATATATATATATATGTACATATACAGTACATATTATATATATATCATATATATATATATATATATATATATATATATATATATATATATATATATATATATATATATATATATATATATATATATATATATATGTGTGTGTGTGTGTGTGTGTGTGTGTATGGTTATACCATATATATATATACAGTATATATATATATATATATATATATATATATATATGTATGTATATATACTGTTTATATATATATATATATATATATATATATATATATATATATATATATATATATATATATAAAGTCTACATATATTATATTATCCGTTATACTCTGTCTATTTTATGGAAGCTTCAGATCAAATTGGTTTTTAATTTTGGTGTCTTTCATGAGATGGTTTCAAAATTATGGATCAAGTGAGTGATAATATCATCACTTATGGAATTCACATTTGTTTTATCATGTTAATGGAAGCCACCGGGGAAAATCAGTTGATCACAACATAGTATTATTTTCTGATTTCTTCATTGTTATGTTATCCTTATTGATTTTTCTCTTTCAGAATCTTTATACTCACACACACACACACACACACACACACACACACACACACACATATATATATATATATATATATATATATATATATATATATATATATATATATATATATATATGTATATATCCAATCACATCAAACAAAATAATCGGCTCTCACTAAGACGTTGGTCACATGATATAACTACGAAACCAGTTTTTCTAGTTAATATATCTGGGATAAAGTGATCCACTTTGGTGAGGGCAGCATAGGCCTAAATGATTTTCATCAAATGATGTGCCTATTCATCCCTCTTTTGTAAATATATTTTTTTATACGACAATTAAACAGGTTCTAGAGTCTAGACTATTAGATATCTTGGATAATGTCATATCCCTCCTGATGAAGCGCTTGCATAAGCCTACTCGAGACGAAGTTACTAAGGAGCTTAGGCCTACTTACTGTTTAAACACGGAAAGTTTGTTGTTATTCGTTAATTTACTCTTTATTACTTAAACCGAGGAAGTACTGTGTAATGAAAGATTTAGTCGAGATAAAACAATTCCTGGGTAATAATGGTTACACCGTCAAGTTTAAATGAATGGTTGGGTGGTTTTTATCTTGATTTTTGAATGAGAAATAATCAAAAGAAGTTTTTGGGGTGGATACACACACACACACACACACACACACACACACACACACACACATATATATATATATATATATATATATATATATATATATATATATATATATATATATATATATATATATATATATATACTCTTTCAGTCCCTCTCTTTATTTATAAATATATGTCCATACCAATCAAATTTTCTAGACCTATATAAAAACATTCCTCAATCACTCATATTTAATTTATGAATAAATACTAAATATGGAATTTTCTTTGATTTCAAGAGGTAACAACGCACATACACATCCCTCCCAGCAACATCCTTAACGCTACGGCATTGTAGTGACGTCACAAGA
>NC_090752.1:45621058-45636058 GCF_036898095.1 Palaemon carinicauda
TATATATATATATATATATATATATATATATATATATATACTGTATATATGTACATATACTGTATATATATACATATATATATATACATACATATATATATATATATACAGTATATATATATATATATATATATATATATATATATATATATATATATGTATATATATATATATATATATATATATATATATATATATATATATATATATATATATATATATATATATAGCCAAACACTTGCTTTATGTTATACAGTCGGGATAGCTTAGATATTTGGGATTTAGAATCTTCATTACAAGAAAGTCAGTCCTTCAAGGTAATGTGATAAATCAGGTGACAGATGTCAGCATCCCGCAACCATTTGAGGAACGGCAACTGACCACTAAGCTTTGGCCTCTAGTTAGAAATGAAGTGAAAAGCTACTTTCGTCTAGAGTAGTCCCTAGAGTGGTACATCCATGGGATTTTAGGACTTTCCAATCACTATATTTTGCGTAGCTGACTCTGGGACTTTCCAATCCTAATAATTTATGGTAAACATTGGACTTTCAAACAAACTTATTTTTTTCTGAGTGGATTTATCTTCTATTTTTCTGAATAACATACTTTTTGGGGGGTTTAGAAATAGTATTTTTCTTTCAAATATATGTTTTTCAAAGTAGAAGAAAAGTTTTTCGAAACCTTTATTCTTGAGAAAAAAAGTACTCTAATAATCTTACAATTCTCCTGACTAGTCTTCAGCTGCTGAATTTCATCATAATTTGTTGAACAGAAATGGCTGTCAATTAAATTTCTTATTCCTGATCTAATTACTAATCTGTGGTACTGTCGTTTAGTTAGTTCTTTATATTTCTAAGCATCCTTTACATTCAGATCTTCCCGGATAGTACCATTCTGTACACAGTACTAGGCACGTTGTTAGTTCCAACAGTCTTGCCTTCATCATAAGGCTCAACGCTACACAGTATTCTGTAAGTTTGATTCCAGATGTAATTAGATTGTGGAATGATCTTCCTAATCAGGCAGTTGAATCTTTGGAAGTTTAGAAGTTCAAACTCCGGTGAATGATTTTATGTTGAACTGACTGATATAAGACTTTTCATTGTTTATATATGACAGATCTACTTTAACGTTCTCACTGCTCTTGAGATATTTTATAATCATTATTCATTACTTCTCATATGGTTTTTCTATTTCTTTAATTCCTTTCCTCACTGGGCTAATCTTCCCTCTTGGAACCCTGGGTCTTACAGAATCTTGCTTTTCCAACAAGTAGCTTAGCTAGTAATAATGATAATACTAATAATGATAAAAAGCAGAATTTTAACGTATATACCTTAATGAGTTGTGAAAAGGCCTTTTCCGAATAGTTGATATCTTTTACTGACTAGTAAAATTTGAACTTTCTATAACGTGTAATATTGAATTGGATTGGATATTACACATTATAGAAAGTTCAAGTTTTATTCTGATGACGGGTTGAAGATAAATAGAAGATGATGAGAACGGAATATGCAATGGAAGATGAAATATCATTGGAAGGAGAAAGGATTAATGAGGTAAAATCATTTAAATATTTAGGAACTATGATCTCTAATACAGGGTCTTTAGAATTGGAGTTTAATGAAAGATTGAAAAAAGCAAATCAGACAATGGCTAGGTTAAATAAAATTTGGAAAACAAATAGCCTGAAATTACACACAAAACTCAGGCTATATAACAGTTTAGTGAGATCAGTGTTACTGAATGGACATGAGTCGTGGTATGACAATGAAACCATATCCAACAGTTTTTGTAGATTTGAGAACAACGCCCTCAGAAGAATATCGGGAGTTAAATGGCACGACAGGATTAGAAATGAAACTATAAGAGAGATTACTCGAGTGCCATAAGTGGATGAGACCATGGTGAGGGGCAGATGGAGATGGTTTGGGCATGCTCTTCGCACTCCCCAAGAGAGATTAGTTCACCAGACTTTCAACTGGGCTCCTTAAGGCACTCGAAGAGTTGGAAGACCCAGACCTACATGGCTGAGGACTATGAAGTGTGAAGTAGGAAATGACGAGTGGAGAAGTGTTGATTTAAAAGTTCAAGATAGAGACGACTGGCGAAATCTAACTGAGGCCCTTTGCGTCAGTAGGCGTGGGAGATGATGATGATGATAATGTGTAAATTTCAGAAGAGTACAATGAACGACTTCATGACAATCCTAGACTTTTTCACACATTACAAAAAACGTTTTCTTATATATTCGTACTTTTCTTTACAATAGAAAGTGAAATCCCTCCGCAAATACTGCTCTGGACTTTTACTTCCAGTGTACGAGTATTAGCACGTCGAACAGCAGAAAAGTTATATCCTTCTAAAGCACTGTTATTCTGAGCGACAGAAAACTGTCATCATCATCATCATCATCATCATATTATTATTATTATTATTATTATTATTATTATTATCTAAGCTACAGCCCCATTGAGATGTATAAGCAGAGGGGTCCAACAGGAAAGAATAGCCCAGTAAGGAAAGGATAATAAGGAATCAGATTGAATAGAGTGCCTGAGTGTACCCTCAAGCAGCAGATAGATTTTGTATGGTTTTGCTTTCGCGGGCAGTAAGTGACGTTATGGAAGTCACTTCAGTTTTGTGATTTTCTGCTGTTCAGAAGAAAAACAGTATCATGGAAGGAAGTATTTTTCTTGTTTACTGAATAGTAGATTTATTTTTAAGCAACTTATCTGCTAACTAAAAAAGATAATAATAGATATTTTTTTTTGTTAATTGTAATAAAAGGGGACCTATTCTAAAACAATACTTGTAAGAGGATCGAGCTAAACTAATGGAGTGAATATTTCATTCTATGGACTATGGTATTTTAATGACTACCCCGTGAGGAGGAAGACCTTGCCTGTTTCTCGCGATAGGCCTAAGCTGTCGCAAGCCAGAAGTTTCTCTACCTTAAGGGTCAAGGTTACCTACGCCTTCAACAGCGTTGCGAGTTCAAGTGATTCTATTAATCTAAGAAAAACCACTTTTTTCAGTCGATTAACCCAAGATCTATAGACCTATATTCGGCAGTCACTAAGTGAGTTTTTCCTTTGTTTTGTTAATAACCGATGTGTTCAGGACATAATATACTTAATTTAGCGTTAGTAGCTAGTCCTATATTCGTCTTTTAACTAAAGAATCTTTGCATTAAACTTAGAAAAGTGACCTAGAGTTATTTACTTAGAGATATTCTGTTACCACATGAGGCAAGATAACGCATCCCTGTAAAAAAAAAAGTTCTTATATCAAAGTGATTAATAAAAGTGGCAATAAAAATGGTGAAATATTCCCATTTACTTTTTAATGAGTAGGAAAATGAAAATATCATTAGGACCAGAATAATAGGAATATAAACTTCTTAAATCCCAGCAATCCCCATGAACATTTCGTGACATGAATACATAAGTTAATGCGTAGTCTCATTTCACGCATTTCATCGTACAAAGAATTCGCCTTCTTCATCTCTCATCTTGATCAGATAATAACGAGATGCAGCATCTCATTTTGTAGAGTATAACCATTGCGCGGTTTTATGCAGCACGGAAAGGGTCAAGGAACTGCGGGAGCCAGATCCTAAAAGATGCCGAAAGAAGATCAAAGTAAAATCTAGGAGCGGAACCGGACACAGTCACTCTTGGTTGGAGAGAAAGAAAAACACTGGAGGTGATTCGATCATTACGGAGATATGAGTCTAAAAACCACAAAACATTCTCTCTCTCTCTCTCTCTCTCTCTCTCTCTCTCTCTCTCTCTCTCTCTCTCTCTCTCTCTCTCTCTCTCTCTCTCTCTCTCTCTCTCTCTCTCACTATTCTAGAATGTGCAAGGTTAAAATTGGAATGAGAGGAAGAGATATACAGAAGAAATTGCTTTCACTTGAGGCTGATTAAATAATTGGCGTGTCCTTTTTGAGCGGTTGAAACTGGTTGCTAGACAGTCCATTCCAGCTATTGTCAACTTATGAAACTTGATGGAGATTACGGTTATAAGTTTGCGTGACGAACCTTCAAAGCTGTAGTTGACATTTATTACCATATGCCCGAGGTTGAAGATGAAACTGACATATGTTTGTTTCATTTCAGAATTTACTCATTTATGTTGAAGCAACAACATTTTCATCATATTTCCACTGCGAAAACATAATTGTCTCCACAGTTATAGCAGCACGATTTTCCTACACTTCCATAGCTGAAACATTTATTCTAATGTTCATATATAGAGTAATGCAACTTTCTAAACATTCTATGGGTGAAACCCCATTTTCCTTATAAAATCAATGCAATACTTCTGCATTTTCATTGTTAAATCCGTGTAATACTCCTGTATTTCCATTGTTAAATCAGTGCAATACTCCTGTATTTCCCTTGTCAAATCAGTGCAATACTCCTGTATTTCCATTGTCAAATCAGTGCAATACTCCTGTATTTCCCTTGTCAAATCCGTGCAATACTCCTGTATTTCCATTGTCAAATCAGTGCAATACTCATGCATTTCCATTGTTAAATCCGTGCAATACTCCTGTATTTCCATTGTCAAATCAGTGCAATACTCCTGTATTTCCCTTGTCAAATCAGTGCAATACTCCTGTATTTCCATTGTCAAATCAGTGCAATACTCCTGTATTTCCCTTGTCAAATCCGTGCAATACTCCTGTATTTCCATTGTCAAATCAGTGCAATACTCATGCATTTCCATTGTTAAATCCGTGCAATACTCCTGTATTTCCATTGTCAAATCAGAGCAATACTCATGCATTTCCATTGTCAAATCAGAGCAATACTCCTGTATTTCCATTGTTAAATCAGTGCAATTATCCTGTATTTCCCTTGTCAAATCAGTGCAATACTCCTGTATTTCCATTGTCAAATCAGTGCAATACTCCTGTATTTCCCTTGTCAAATCCGTGCAATACTCCTGTATTTCCATTGTCAAATCAGTGCAATACTCATGCATTTCCATTGTTAAATCCGTGCAATACTCCTGTATTTCCATTGTCAAATCAGAGCAATACTCCTGTATTTCCCTTGTCAAATCAGAGCAATACTCCTGTATTTCCATTGTTAAATCAGTGCAATACTCCTGTATTTCCCTTGTCAAATCAGTGCAATACTCCTGTATTTCCATTGTCAAATCAGTGCAATACTCCTGTATTTCCCTTGTCAAATCCGTGCAATACTCCTGTATTTCCATTGTCAAATCAGTGCAATACTCATGCATTTCCATTGTTAAATCCGTGCAATACTCCTGTATTTCCATTGTCAAATCAGAGCAATACTCCTGTATTTCCATTGTCAAATCAGTGCAATACTCCTGTATTTCCATTGTCAAATCAGAGCAATACTCCTGTATTTCCATTGTCAAATCAGTGCAATACTCCTGTATTTCCCTTGTCAAATCAGAGCAATACTCCTGTATTTCCATTGTCAAATCAGAGCAATACTCCTGTATTTCCCTTGTCAAATCCGTGCAATACTCCTGTATTTCCATTGTCAAATCAGAGCAATACTCCTGTATTTCCCTTGTCAAATCCGTGCAATACTCCTGTATTTCCATTGTCAAATCAGAGCAATACTCCTGTATTTCCATTGTCAAATCCGTGCAATACTCCTGTATTTCCATTGTCAAATCAGTGCAATACTCCTGTATTTCCATTGTCAAATCAGAGCAATACTCCTGTATTTCCATTGTCAAATCAGAGCAATACTCCTGTATTTCCATTGTCAAATCCGAGCAATACTCCTGTATTTCCATTGTCAAATCAGAGCAATACTCCTGTATTTCCATTGTCAAATCAGAGCAATACTCCTGTATTTCCATTGTCAAATCAGAGCAATACTCCTGTATTTCCCTTGTCAAATCCGTGCAATACTCCTGTATTTCCATTGTCAAATCAGAGCAATACTCCTGTATTTCCATTGTCAAATCAGAGCAATACTCGTGCATTTCCATTGTTAAATCCGTGCAATACTCCTGTATTTCCCTTGTCAAATCAGAGCAATACTCCTGTATTTCCATTGTCAAATCAGAGCAATACTCCTGTATTTCCCTTGTCAAATCCGTGCAATACTCCTGTATTTCCATTGTCAAATCCGTGCAATACTCCTGTATTTCCATTGTCAAATCAGAGCAATACTCCTGTATTTCCATTGTCAAATCCGAGCAATACTCCTGTATTTCCATTGTCAAATCCGAGCAATACTCCTGTATTTCCATTGTCAAATCCGAGCAATACTCCTGTATTTCCATTGTCAAATCCGAGCAATACTCCTGTATTTCCATTGTCAAATCAGAGCAATACTCCTGTATTTCCCTTGTCAAATCCGTGCAATACTCCTGTATTTCCATTGTCAAATCAGAGCAATACTCCTGTATTTCCCTTGTCAAATCCGTGCAATACTCCTGTATTTCCATTGTCAAATCCGTGCGATACTCCTGTATTTCCCTTGTCAAATCCGTGCGATACTCGTGCATTTCCATTGTCAAATCCGTGCGATACTCCTGTATTTCCCTTGTCAAATCCGTGCGATACTCCTGCATTTCCATTGTCAAATCCGTGCGATACTCCTGTATTTCCATTGTCAAATCCGTGCGATACTCCTGCATTTCCATTGTCAAATCCGTGCGATACTCCTGTATTTCCATTGTCAAATCCGTGCGATACTCCTGCATTTCCATTGTCAAATCCGTGCGATACTCCTGTATTTCCATTGTCAAATCCGTGCAATACTCCTGCATTTCCCTTGTCAAATCCGTGCGATACTCCTGTATTTCCATTGTCAAATCAGAGCGATACTCCTGTATTTCCCTTGTCAAATCCGTGCGATACTCCTGTATTTCCATTGTCAAATCAGAGCGATACTCCTGTATTTCCCTTGTCAAATCCGTGCGATACTCCTGTATTTCCCTTGTCAAATCAGAGCGATACTCCTGTATTTCCCTTGTCAAATCCGTGCGATACTCCTGTATTTCCCTTGTCAAATCAGTGCGATACTCCTGTATTTCCCTTGTCAAATCCGTGCGATACTCCTGTATTTCCCTTGTCAAATCAGAGCGATACTCCTGTATTTCCCTTGTCAAATCCGTGCGATACTCGTGCATTTCCATTGTCAAATCCGTGCAATACTCCTGTATTTCCCTTGTCAAATCCGTGCGATACTCGTGCATTTCCATTGTCAAATCCGTGCAATACTCCTGTATTTCCCTTGTCAAATCCGTGCGATACTCGTGCATTTCCATTGTCAAATCCGTGCAATACTCCTGTATTTCCATTGTCAAATCAGTGCGATACTCGTGCATTTCCATTGTCAAATCCGTGCAATACTCCTGTATTTCCATTGTCAAATCAGTGCGATACTCGTGCATTTCCATTGTCAAATCCGTGCAATACTCCTGTATTTCCCTTGTCAAATCAGTGCGATACTCCTGCATTTCCATTGTCAAATCCGTGCAATACTCCTGTATTTCCCTTGTCAAATCAGTGCGATACTCCTGCATTTCCATTGTCAAATCAGAGCAATACTCCTGTATTTCCCTTGTCAAATCAGTGCGATACTCCTCTATTTCCATTGTCAAATCAGAGCAATACTCCTGTATTTCCCTTGTCAAATCCGTGCGATACTCCTCTATTTCCATTGTCAAATCAGAGCAATACTCCTGTATTTCCCTTGTCAAATCCGTGCGATACTCCTCTATTTCCATTGTCAAATCAGAGCAATACTCCTGTATTTCCCTTGTCAAATCCGTGCAATACTCCTCTATTTCCATTGTCAAATCAGTGCAATACTCCTGTATTTCCCTTGTCAAATCCGTGCAATACTCCTCTATTTCCATTGTCAAATCAGTGCAATACTCCTGTATTTCCCTTGTTAAATCCGTGCAATACTCCTGTATTTCCATTGTCAAATCAGAGCAATACTCCTGTATTTCTATTGTTAAATCAGTGCAATACTCCTGTATTCCCATTGTTAAATCAGTGCAATACTCCTGTATTTTCATTGTCAAATCAGTGCAATACTCCTGTATTTCTATTGTTAAATCAGTGCAATACTCCTGTATTCCCATTGTTAAATCAGTGCAATACTCCTGTATTTTCATTGTCAAATCAGTGCAATACTCCTGTATTTCTATTGTTAAATCAGTGCAATACTCCTGTATTCCCATTGTTAAATCAGTGCAATACTCCTGTATTTTCATTGTCAAATCAGTGCAATACTCGTACATTTCCATAGATCAAACAGCTTAATATTCTTACATTTCTATTGCTGAATAAATTCAATATTCCCACGTTTCATTGGCTGAAATAGCTCAATATTCTCATATTTCCAACGCAATATTCCTAAATCTAAATATCCGAAGTAGAGAATATTTCTATATTTCCATAGCTGAGATAGCGCAGTATTCCTACATTTTCATTGCTGAGACAGGCCAATAATCCCATATTTCATAGCTAAAACAATACAATAGCCTCCCATTTCCATAGCCGAAACAGCAATATATTACCCATTTCTATAACAGTACTTTACTCCCACACACCCATAGCTGAACAGTTTACTAACAGTTACATTTTCATAACTAAACAATATGATTATAATTGAAATCAGGACCTAAAACAATTCAACATTACTACATTTTCCAAGGCTGAAATAGTACAATATGCTAAAATTTTCACAACTTAAAATGTATATTTCCTCAAATCCATAAATGTAACAGTATTCTATCTATTTATCTTCCTCTTATTTTCTTAAAGTTTCTATAGCTTATATACAGTATGAAATATTTATTCTAATGTTTTTACTGTTCTTACAATATTATATTTTTCCTTATTTCCTTTCCTCACTGGGTTACTTTCCCTGTTTTGGCCCCTGGGCATATAGCATCCTACTTTTCCAACTAGGGTTGTAGCTTAGCAAATAATAATAATAATAATAATAATAATAATAATAATAATAATATAAACCCACATTTCCAAAGGTAAAACAGTACGGTATATCTACATTCATTCCTACGGCTAAAACAATTCAAAATTCTTATAGCTAAAACAATATGACATTCTAAGAAATCCCCAACTAGAAATACAGTACAATTATTACTACAATATTCACAGATTTCGAGAGGTTAAACTTTACAATATAACCACATTTCCCCCGAACTTAAGTGGTATGATATACCCTCCAAGCCCATTATTAAAATAGTATATATTGCTGTACTGCACGTGTCTCATACACGTTCGTACATTTTAACAGTAGGCCTATTGCTTTTTTTAATCTATCGCTCTCCCCTGCACTGATAATATAAATCTGCTTAAGCTTGCTATTTAATGTTTTGTACTGTTTGAATTTTATCATTCTTTTACTCTCAACTATCTGTATATAAGCTCGTTGTTTTGTTAAGTAAACTCAGTGGCATTCACCTCACCTCTCTGTTAGAACCTAACAATTACGTTGCGACATTGGTGACCTCGGAGTGACTCCAATGTGGCAATGTAACTTTTATGTTTTAGCAGGGATGCGAGGTGATAGCAACTGAATATTAAAATAGACAACGAGCTTATATACAGATAGTTGAGAGTAAGAAGGACACAAAATTCTAACAGTGCAAAACATGAGAGCAAGAGATAAGAAAAAGCAATATCGTCACAGTGTACGGGCATGTATGATACCCAGAAATCCATATCGAAAAGTTTTAATAAGCTGTATGATATATTACTCGCTCTTTCACCTTACTGGAAATACCATGACACAACACTAGTACTATCACACAGTCGATGTTTTACATCCTGTAATACTGTGCTACCGATAATGGAACAAAATCGTTAGTATACATACAAAAAAAGTAAAATAAGTGTAGCTATCTATTAGCACGGTATGCATTTAGGACAATAACCAGCTCTGTACACCTGTCTTAGAATTGGTGTAGCACGTATACAGACACAGTCTATGGTAGAGCTGACATTAGTAGTTTTACAATTAAGTGGTTAAAGGAATAAGTCGTTCCTAGAATATGCTGACAATATAACTCTTACACATCAGTGAAACATACCGCTGGAATATTGATTTTACGTCATCGTTTTGCATCGCATAACAGGTCTCAATATTCTAAATGCATCATTCTTTTTACTCCCATTCATGAGTGTTTTGATTAACGTAGGCAAAACTATGCAAAAATATATGTGTGTACCTGTGTGATTGATTATTAAGTTCCTTGGATCTTTTAACGTTTTTCATAATTTATCATTGCATAACGAAACATGACGTCAAACCATGGAATGTAGTTTTATTTACATGTTAGCCATGATTTACCAAATGAATTAATGATTATTTGCGGTACATCTTTTTTTATCGAATGGCGACTCTCTCTCTCTCTCTCTCTCTCTCTCTCTCTCTCTCTCTCTCTCTCTCTCTCTCGTTATAAATGATAAAGAAGAAAATCTACGATATTAAGAAACAACCACTAATGGTCAATAGTAAAAAAGAAGAATTCCTTGAACTCGATCCAGCTCAGATAATGGTGAGTGGCTGTTTATACAGGTTAACCCAGCCTTATGCCAACACAGGCCCTTGCCCAACGGCAAATTTGTGTCAGGTTAGCTACACGGTTTAGCGGAAGGTTTACAACACGAATTCTCTAAACATTGGCCTAGGACCCTAGGTCTTCGTGCAGCACTGTAGTCAGATATACTATACATCCTAGCGACATATCTAGTTATTAAAACACTTCTCTACTCACCAAGAAGGCGGTATGCATGGACAGATTCTGCGGCATCTTTTACGGTAACACTCCGGAGCTTCGCGGTGACTATAGATGAGGCTCTTGCCGATTGCAATGCTGCTCTTGCATGCGACTACGAGGACGAGACAGGGATCTGTCCGGTTTGAACTGGATGTCTCCACTCGTATTTAATTGTTTCTTTAGAGAACAACAACCTTTCCACTTCCCGTCTCATGGTAAATGGGCGTGAATGGTAAATCATGCTAATTCGTCTTTTCTCTCCATTTTCTCCGTTAGGACTAACTCTTGTGCCAATCATTCTTCTTCTAGCGAGTTTTCGGTGAGAATCTCTATTCTGATTTCGCTCGTTGTTATATCTCACTTTGCATGCAGATAACCCTGAAATGACTTTCTACACATCTTCCATTTTAGACTTGCATGATTTAGTTAACTAAATCATGCAACTATAAAAAATAGTATACTCTTAGGAAAAACATTTGATCCATACTGACATCCTATGTAGAAATGATGATGCTGAAATTTTGTCATTTTGAAACATCATATATGAGACCGGCGAAGATTGTATCTGTTATTCATTAATTCTGGAGGATGACACTTATATAAGTGATCGACTCAATAATTTATTTATCTATTTATTTATTTATTTATTATTATTATTATTATTATTATTATTATTATTATCATAGAAATAGATTATTCTTACAGAACAAACAAACAACGCTCTCATCTTATTGATAAGTTTCCGAAGAAAAGAAAGATCATATTAAAGGAGAGAGAGAGAGAGAGAGAGAGAGAGAGAGAGAGAGAGAGAGAGAGAGAGAGAGAGAGAGAGAGAGAGAGAGGATATATTACATTTAGTCTCTTGTTTAAATAATTTGACTTTTCTCTGAATGAATATGATTTTTTAGTAGGTCGCCGTTACATCAACACAAATTCCACTTTCTTATCATTCTTTCTGAATATATGAATAAGTCAACGGAGGTCTTATGCCATAGCCTAAAACTTATCTGAATCTAGCGGATGTTTTTGTTGAGAGCTCACTTATCTGAGGCCAACCAATCTTCGCAACCTCTCAGATAATCTAGGTGTTAGCAGAACCCACCTGGGTCTAAACCACTTGCTAATGGTTAGGCTGATGTTCGCGCGAACTCCTTTCTGGTATCTTTCAGTAACTTTTGGAAGGCTTATGTGTTTATTTGCCACCTTTTCATAATTCTTATTACAGTAGTGCAAACTATTGCTACAACTGGAGGAAAAAAATGATTATAAAGAATATTTACCGTTACATGGCGACATCTTCTTGTTAAAGTTTGAACTAATTCTCCATTTATTTTTTTGTATTGTTGGCAATTTAAGACAGGTATGTTCGTCATATAAAGTGTTATACTAGCACAAACGCACTCGACTCCATTCTTCCACCATTATTAAAACTAGAGACGTATCAGATGAAAATTATGCCATTTTAATAATCTATCTCACTTGGGAGCTGTACAATAAAAAGCAATGTCAGTTTAATCTAAAAAAAAAAAAATAAATAATAAAATTACCGGTTCCACCTGTGATGTAGTAGTCCTTAACGTTACGTGTAACAAAAAAAGGATATATTTTCGCCCCTTTTCACAATTAATCCACTGAAACATCAAATTTATCAAGGACAACAAACAACTGAAAATGCAGAGGAATCAGAACGCCAATACTGATGCTGCTGTTATTGACGACAATGATTTGTTGCTGATGATTTCAATAAGGATTTTCAGTATGAATACTTGAATACCTTTGATAACTTAAAAATGTCAGGACAAAGATATAACGCTAACGTTAGAATAAAGATTTTCTGTGCTCATACCAAGTGCCATGTAACAATCTATACTATTCTATAGAGATATGTAGCCTATATGTTTTTACGGAGTTAGATTAATTCGATTAGAGTAAAATTATCGTTCACGTACAGTATATATACTCGGGAAAAAATCCAATAAGTGTAGAATATGGTTCAATGTGGGTTATTTTAAATTATCATAAATACAGTACAGTAATCACGATTTTTTTCCATATTTATGCTGTTTGAAAGAGTAAAATAATATATATATATATATATATATATATATATATATATATAAATATAAATATATATATATATATATATATATATATATATATATATATATATTATTCCAAGTAAATGGATATCCTCTTTCTTTTGAAACCCAGGTCTATAGCGTATGAGAAAAATATCCCATAAATATCCCTATAATGTTTTAGCACTCATGAAAATCTATTCCAAGTAAATGGATATCCTCTTGCTTTTGAAACCCAGGTCTATAGCGTATGAGAAAAATATCCCATAAATATCCCTATAATGTTTTAGCACTCATGAAAATCGATTTAAGTTTGCATACAGATAAGATTTCTGATAAGCACTCCTGACTTGAGTAGCACACTTGCGTACACACATACACACACACACATATATATATACATATATATATATATATATATATATATATATATATATATATATATATATCTACTTATATACATACATATATGTATATATACACATATGTATTCATTAGTGTACATGTGCATACAAAACACATACACACACACACACACACACACACACATATATATATATATATATATATATATATATATATATATATATATATATATATATATATATATATATATCTGTAAAACATTCACATATATGATAAAAATAATATACATTCCACTATTTGATGTTCCTCTCATAACCATGCATTCCAAAATGTATAATTGATGCTTATCTTATTTGCTTTTTATTTCTTATCCCAAGGGTACCCTCAACCTTTATTGGACTAAAGTGCCAGTAATTTAGAAGCCCAGATAAGTTGAGAACTTAATGGAGGTTAATGGAAACAGACCAATATGTGTTCCTCCCCTGAAGGGTACTTATCTGATGGGTACTGCTCAAGTTCTAAATATGTATTTAGACCTTGGCATTACTCTACTCATTGCTTGGAAATGATTATATGACTCCTTACTTTTTAAAGATTCAAAAACTACTTTTTTAATAATTCCTTAGCTCCCTTATTAAAATTATTCCGGGACTCCTTTTTCAAAACAATTCCAGCACTTTTTTTCTCAAAATGATTCCAGGATCCCTTTATTAAAACGATTCTAGGACTTTTTTTGAAAAAAAAAAAAATAACAATTCCAACTTTTTTTTTTTTTTTTAAATTATTCTAGGACTCCCTTTTCTAAACAATTCTAAGACTCATGTTTTTAAATGATTCCAGTACGCTTTCTTCAAATAATTCCAGGACTTCCTTTTCTAAATGATTCCAGGGCTGACTATTGAAAAAGATTCCAGGATTCCTTTTTAGAAACTATTCCTGGCCTCGTTCATCGAAGCAACTACATAACTACTATTCTATGACTCCTTTTATGAAAATATTCCAGGGTCCCTTTTTGAAACAATCCTAGGACTCTCTCTTCGCAAAAGGATTCCGGACTCTTCTTTTGGAACGTGATTCCTGTCCCCTACTTTCAAAATAAAATTCCAGGATACCTCGGCCAGAACAAAAGTCTTTCGGTTGGAACAAGATTCATGGAATCCCATTTGAAAATATTCCAGGAGGAGCAGGTCGGAATGAGATTCTGTTACGCCTCGGTTGAAACAAGATTCCAAGACGTCTAAATCAAAACTAGATTATTTAATGGCTCGATAGGAAATATGTTCCAGGTATCCTTTGATGGAAAAAAACATGTTTTTCTTTTCAAGAATTTCCGAAGATTACGTCAACTGTGAAAAGTTTCTGAAGAGAAAAGCTGGGCCATAAATTTATGGGTTGGATGATGTAAACATAAGATTGTTGACTTTGATATATAGTTTCCCCTTCCTATTTTCCAACTTGAAATTTTGAAAGAAAGAAGATAGGAAGGGGCCAGTGAATAACCATATCATTTGGACCTAGTAAGAGGGATTTTTATATAGTTTTTCAAGCCACTGTCATATTACTATTATCATATTTCCTGTTGATTGGGAATCAAAACATTAATCATGACATAACAATATTGTAAGGCAGTTTGGAGCCTTTTATAACATTCTTCTCTCTTCCTTTGTCTCAAATTCTCTTTTACCTTTCAGGTTATTATATAACAATGACGATTGCATTATAATGGCAATTATAATAACAACAGCAGTAACTATATCACCAATAATAATAATAATAATAATAATAAT
>NC_090752.1:45653558-45693558 GCF_036898095.1 Palaemon carinicauda
AATTGAAATATCTATTATCTACAATGAAATTCAGACAACTTTGGTTACGCAATAAAAAGTGGTTTCTGGCATCTATAAAGTGTTTTGCTACCAAAGCGCTGCGTAAACCACTTTTTAATTTTATTTCTTCTAAATAGCTCACTTGTGTACATTCAAACATCGTTATCATGCCCTTAGAATACCAATAATAATAAAAAAAAACTTTATTGAACGTTTTACGACAAACTTATTCGTATTAGTACGGCGAAAAACAAGCTTTTGTAACGCAGGAACGCAAGAATTGTAAGCATCTTCTATTGATAATAAACATTAGCCTTATGATTCTAGAAACTGATCGCAATGCAGCATTCCCCGAGTCTGCTAGACCGGAAGTTACGACAATGGAAATTGGTGATATATTGTTAGACCACGGTTAACTACAGTTATACCCTCAGCTTTTGATATATATATATATATATATATATATATATATATATATATATATATATATATATATATATATATATATATATATATATATATATATATATATATATATATATATATATATATATATATATGTGTGTGTGTGTGTGTGTGTGTGTGTGTGTGTCACAGATTTCGCGTAAAACATCAAATTACGTCGATTTTAATTACTGGGATTAAAATAATCATTAGTAGATTAATCACACCCTTCTCTTACATTTCCTGAAAATTTGTCTACCAGCTTTAACTTTAAAAAGGCAATGAAAAATAACGAATATATCTTCTCGCTCGCGTACAATTTGTAAATTTATAAAAATTTCGACCACGAAAGCCACTTTTGCTCGCCTTTTTGTATACTGGCAAACCTACAACACATAGATCACACACGAGTGTATTTATTTCAACATGTGCTTTTCACTGTATCAACATACCGCTTTTCCTCTCGAGTATTTGGCGTCTCATCTGCGAGCTGTAACTGGCTTGAGCTGGTTTGAACGGATTTTCTCCCGCCAGATATTGGTCCATGACTCCATGTGCGCCTCAGGATGTGGTAGAAAGTGGTTGCGGTTCTTCAACAGCCCTTTTTTTTTTCTTTTTTTGTATCAATGTCTTGTTTGAAATACGAGGAATTGTAATGGTTCGCTATAATACCTCTATTTCTATAAAATCATCATTCCGTTTTCTAGACATCAGCTCAACGATGAATGCGGTTTCTTTCATGTTTCATGATAACCACACCGAATATATATATATATATATATATATATATATATATATATATATATATATATATATATATATATATATATATATATATATATATATATATATCTCATGAACAGGCCCCTGATGTATTTCAAACCTCGAACGTTCATATCGCATGTTTTAATGGATAAGGGCAAGTCATCGAAAATCAATAGATACCCATCAGCTTATAAAGTGGCTTTTTCATTCTTTGATGATCGAAATGAAATAATAATGAATAGTGATTACTTATTTACTTTAAGGGCTACTTCCCTGCTCCTATCACACATGGGGAACCATACTTTCTGAGTCTACAGGACATCCAGGTTCAGTTTATCGTAATAATCGTAGGTATTTTGCATATCACACTGCATAACTTTTTTTTTTTTTTTTTTTTTTTTACATTATCGAAGCAACTTAGAGAACAAGAAGATCTTTAGTTTCTTCTTGAACAAAATAGTTCGCATATCAATTTTGAAAATTGAATTCTTTTATTACCAAACAGATTGAATATTTATGACATCCTTAGTATCCATGGTTCGTGTATTATCCTCTTCTCTTCAATTCCAAGTCATAAGTTTTGCATTTTCTTGATTTCACTATTTGATCATCTGGTTTCTTTAACTTAACAGTAGTACTGATATTATTATTATTATTATTATTATTATTATTATCATCCAAGCTACAACCCTAGTTGGAAAAGAAGATGCTATAAGCCCAAGGGCCCCAATAGGGAAAAATAGCCCAGTGAGGAAAGGAAATAAATAAATGAAGAGAACAGATTAACAATAAATCATTCTAAAAAAGGCAACAACGTCAAAACAGATATGTCATATATAAACTATTAACAACGTCAAAAACAAATATGTCATATATAAACTATAAAAAGACTCATGTCCGCCTGGTCATATGCTGCTTGAAGTTCGACCATTTAGATTTTTAAAAGTTTTTACATATTATATATTTTACAGAATTAGGAAGGACTGCAATTTTTATAAAGGCAAAATACCACAACATGGGCGTTCAAGCCGTGCCACTCTGATGGATCTTGTGTTCCAGATACAGCACTGTGTTCCCGTTATATCCTATTACTCAGGGTGTATCCCACCCACATCCTTTTTTTTTGTAACAACGGCGGGGAACATTTGGCGACCCGGGTTGTATTATCAAAATATTTTCATTGCCCTTAATAGTGTTAGCTTTCTTGCGAGGAAGATGATTTGGGATTTTTTTTCTTTTTTTTTTTTTTCAATCGGAGTAAGCCTAGGTCTAGTATTGTAATGTTCTGTAAAATATCAAAGTAAAATACAGAAAATGTTTGGACGAAGCATTAAAGTTTATCGTATAACTACTATTCGCCACATTTGCTGTGCATAAAAGTATATACAGTATATGAAAGCCATAATTGGATCTGAAATATATATATATATATATATATATATATATATATATATATATATATATATATATATATATATATATACATACATATATATATATATATATATATATATATATATATATATATATATATATATATATATATATATATATATATATATATATATATATATAGGTTATTGTATTATTGAGTAAAGTTGTGATGAAGATATCTCCTAAAAAGGAAAAATAAAGTTAAAAGAACATTTTAGTAATGAAGTCTTCACAAGTTTCAGTAAAATCAATAAGAAAGAAAAAAGTTGTACATTACAGTCGTTAATACAATGTTTACCTCAAATGGAAACGTTCTTGTAAAATTTTCGGATGGGACCAGTAAAGATGATGCAGAGATTAAAATGCATAGCATGACTAAAGATGTTGTTACGAAAAAGGTTGGAAAATGAAACCAAAAACGATGACCTGCAATGTTGATAGTAAAGAGGACGGTGTGGGAAATGCATTAGTTTCTTAGTCAATCTTTAATGTAAAAGAGAGGATAAGAAGCATATTTCTAAAGCTTACCGCGGGTGGGACGGACCGTATTTTGAAATGTGTTTCAGAAATTCGAGAAGTCCTTTGTTAATGGTAAAGTTACGTGACAATGGGAAACGTATGACATACGTGACGGAGACACACACTCTCTCTCTCTCTCTCTCTCTCTCTCTCTCTCTCTCTCTCTCTCTCTCTCTCTCTCTCTCTCTCTCTTTATATATATATAATATATATATATATATATATATATATATATATATATATATATATATATATATATATATATATATATAAATATATATATTATGGTCCCGAGTCTGGGCACCTAAAAATATATGGTCCCTTGGTCTGGGAACCAAAAAAATATATTATATATATTATGATTGGCAAGCTACACAACCCTTCGAGTTCCAGACTCACTGGTTTGTTTTTACTTTAATCTGTTATATTTGAATAATACCCGGACTCTGAGAAAATTATTCAACTCCCAGAATGCAATATATAAAAACACTGAATATCAAAAGGTCTCAAGTACACTTAAAACAAAACTGGGTAATTATTATTACAACTATTTAAAACAAACTCTTACTTCGATTCTTTAACAGGGATACGAGAGAATACTGTAACAAATACTTGTGATCGAAATGATACACTCTTTACAAAAATAAATATATTCTATAAAAATTACAACACTGAAAGAATTTACATAGAAAATAAATCATGCAAAATATTAAGTCTGAACAAAACTTAGACCAAGACAAAAGAAATTATTACACTGAAAGTTATATAAACACCCGTTTCACTGGAAATTAAATTTTACACTCATTTAGTCTTGATAATTAATGAAAATAGTTAACCTTTAACACACTAAGGATTAAACTCTTAAAGAAATTATATAAAGCAATTGATAAACTTACAAATTTTTAGCTCACACGAAGTTTAACCAGGTAGCGATACAAATATATTTCACGTATCTTACTTACACAGGGCTATTTACAAAAATGTATATAACACCAGCACGTATAATGACACAATAAATTGAAATCACCTTTAAAGTCTTCCGTAACGTTTCAACACACTAAACACGACGATGTATGTTGTCTTTAAACTTGTACACTTTGGAGAGGACACACTCGAGGCACTTGAGACAGAGAGGATGAACTTTGGCTCTTTTACAGGACAGGCTATTTCCCTTCTGCCCTACAGATCCCTAGGGGCACATACTATATATATTGAGGTAGTATATTGTAGATTATTCTAGGTCGGAGATCTAGAAGCTTGGGGGCTGGCTCAGCGACGCCAGAGTTACCAACTATCATGTATCGAACAGGATAATCAAAACTTGCTTACAAGGCAACTCTCTCAGCAGCTCCGCCCACCCCCATTATCGGAATTAAAAAAAAAGTAAACACTAAGTTTGGAGTTTTCAAGAATCTTCCAAAACATGTGGCAAATATAGGAATTGCATATTTTCTCACAAACATGACTCAATACCTCATGAAAACATAAAATTACATAAGCCCTCGTTCATATCTCGTAGGGTCATATAGCACTCTTAAACAGATTTCGTAAGCCTTCTTAACAAAATATGTGAAATAAAAAGTCAATTCTTAAAAAAAACATCAAATTATATATAGTGAGATGAATAAAGTATACAATGAAATTAACAACGAAAGTCTTATGTAATTTACATACAAAATGTACGTCAACGTGAGAGAAAGTCACCTTATGAGCTGGCTATTCACCTCTTAATTACACATATGAAATACATAAATGAATTATTTACTCTACACTATACCAGCTTTGTAAGATAGCTCCCCCCATAAAAAGATTATTTATTCCTGGCCTGAATCCATCGATTCAGCCCAAGATAAATTATCTGCAACCACGTTATCTTTACCTGATAATACAGTATAAGCTTTACATTAATGCAATACGATTGCAAACATAATGACCACCTAGTTAACCTCTACTTGTTATTTTTTATCTTATTAACAAAAGTTAAAGGATTATGATCCGAATACACTATAGTCTTTTCATTCTGTGTTTGATTCACATAGACCTCAAACATATTCATCGCTGCGCCTAACGCTAGCAGTTCCTTTTCAACTGCTGAGTAGGCTCGCCGATGTTTCTTCAGCTTCGACGACATAAAGCAAACAGGGGGAAGAATTCCTTCCTCGTCTTCTTGCTATAAGACAGCTCCAATCCCATTATCCGACGCATCCACTTGGATAAGGAATTTCTTGTTGAAATCGGGTGCTCGCAGTATCGGTTTCAAAGTTGATATGGCCTTTATCCTGTCGAAGGATTCCTGGCACTCGCTGGTCCATATAAATTTTTTCTTGGGGCTTGTCAAATCCATCAAAGGAGTGACTACAGCCGAAAAGTTTGGGCAAAAACGTCAGTAGAATCCTGCCATCCCTATACAACGTTGTAACTTGTAACTGCTTTCTCGTTGTAGGGGGTGATGCTTTCCTTATTTCTGTGATGTTAGCGGCTACTGGGGTGATTAGTCCTCTTCCTATTTCAAATCCCAAGTACCGAACTGTCGCCTTTCCAAATTCGCTCTTAACCAAGTAAATCATCAGGTATGCTCCTCGCAGATTTTGAAATACCTTCTTCAGGATTCGGAGATGTTATTCCCAGGTCGATGAATATACAATACTACAAAATCATCGAGATATATGCCTACTCCTATTGGTTTTAGAGGATTATCTATCACTCGTAGAAAAGTGGGGGGGGGGGCATTCATTGGACCAAATTGGACGGAGTTATAAAAGCGGATGACGAATTTGCGTTGTCGTCCAAAGGAATTTGATAATAGCCTTTCAACGAGTCTATCTTGGAGACGAACCTCACTTGTCCGATATTGTCGAGTAGTTGGTTGGTGAGCGGCATCGGATAGTTATCGGCCACACTGATCGAATTCAAATTTTGGTTTTCTTTACACGTCCTGAAAGATCAGTCTGATTTTTTCACAAGCAAGCATGGAGAACTGTAAGATTTAGAACTTTGTTCGGCTAATCCATTTTGTAACAAATAGGCCACTTGTTTTCTCATGACTTCTCAGTGATACGGCGACAGTCGATAAGCTCGTTGTTTAAATGGTCTTTCCATTGTTTTAAGGTGTATCTCATGCTTCGTCAGGTTGATTTGTTTTGGGACTTCCGAGACAATTTCGGGGAGTCTTCTAATTAATCGGCTTAATTCCTCTTTTTGGTCCTGGTTCAAATGAGTTAATTTCTCTTCCAAGTTCCGAATGATAAACGAATTATTCACTGTGCTTACTGCCCCTACCTCATATTCGTCGTCATCTTCCATGGATGGTATGGTTGGCGCCATACACACCTGTGAAGCTTCAGTCTTGTTTTCGCTTATGTAGGTTAACTTGTACTTTCCTCTGACGTTTCCTTCTTCCTGGGGTTTTGATAATGTAGGTCAGGTCACTAATCTTCTCCAAAATCTTGAATGGTCCTTGGAACTTGTTGGTGAGTGGGAATCTCCTTTTCTTACTTTTCATATCTAACTTTTTCTTCATTATTTCTTGACACGTTTTAAGGTTTTCTAGAGAAAATTTCCTTATCTCGCTGATCCTTTGCCTCAAATTCTTGACATATTCTCTGTCATTTTCTTCTCAGTTCTTCCATTTTTCTGCTAACATTTAAATTGGTCCCTGTAGTTATTGTCCAAATACCATTTAATTCGGGCTACATCCCATGCTTTCTTGATAAGCATTATGTACCTCAAATAACATCAACGGTTGTCTGATGTCCCATTCATCCCCCGTTTTGTTGCAGAACTTCATTACTATACTTTTCAGAGTTTGATGAAACCTCTCTAATGCACCTTGGGTCTCTAGATGATAAGCAGTTGATAGTTGTTGAAACAGTTATGACGTGAAATTCGTTCCTCGGTCACTTTGAACAATTTCCAGAATACCAAACTTAGTAAAAAGACTAGTAACTTCTCTGCAATTATTTTGGTACTGATGTTCCTGACAGGTATGGGTTCTGGGTATCTCGTCACTGGACACATCAAGGTTAACATATATTCGTGACCTTTTTTCTTCCTGGGTAATGGTCCCACATTGTCAATCATTATGTTGTTGAAGGGTTCTTCTTGCACATCTATCGGGTGTAGGGGAGCTTTCTTAATGTACACGTTTGGCTTTCCCGCCATCTGACATACGTGACATGCACGGCAAAACTGGCTCACGTCCTTATGCATGTCAGGCCAGAAAAACTTTCATAATCTTCTCCGTCGTCTTCCTTATCCCCATATGTCCTGTCTCTTGCGGTACGACAATCACCTGTCTTCTCAATGGTGCGGGAATCAATATCTGATGGTATATCCCCCATTCAGTATTCCCAGGGATATCGGCGAGTCTATACTTCCTGATAAGCAACCCATCCTTAAGATAATAACAGGTCGGAGACTGCTTTGCCTCCATCTCATCCACCACATGGTACAATAACTCTGTTGACGTTGTATCCTTCCGTTGCAATCCTATTAGCCTTTTCTGACTCACTTGTCCTACTTCTAACGCTGAGTTTTCTATTTCTTCTTTGTCGTCATGTCCTCTCGTCTGTTGTTCCTCTTCTCTCGGGCTTATTTGGGAGTTCTCCTCTTGAGTACCGTCAAGGGAATCCTCTCCTTCGGAAAACAAATCCACCAAGTTCATCGATCCTTCAGTTTCTTTTTCTTCTTCAGTGGCCATTTTCTTCGTCATACTCCTAGTCGTCACACAACTAGGAAACAGATATTGGTAGTCCTTCTCGAGTTCAGTTGTAGGACTATACTTCAATGGTTTTTCTGTTACAATGAGACAAGGCACAAATGGTGCTCCACCAACCTCATTACCCAGGAGGACTTCTACTCCTTCGACAGCCAATAAATCCTTTACCGTAAAATCAAAATAACCTGTCATCAACTCACATGACAGTTTCAAACGGCAAATAGGGGTAACCTCTTCACCTCCTATTGCCTTCAAAATAACCGAGTCTCCTGTGAGAGACTGTTCCAACAACGGGTGTACTCCTTGTATCACCACACTATGGCTGCAACCTGTATCGCGCAATATGTTGTCCAAGGTTCGCTCACTCCCGTCTATTGCTGCTAACGTATCTTCAAAAATATATGGTTTAAAGGTATCCACTCTGTTTGGGTTTGTCCTGTTCCTTTTGTAAACGTTGGCTGGTTTATTTTCCTCGCAGTCATTTCCCAATATTTTCTTTGTCTTCGTATGCGAAGTTGAATTATGCTTAATCACTTGGGCGACTGCTTTCAGTTGGTTCTACCAACATTCCTTACTGATATGGCCTCTCTTGCCACACTTAAAACAGACAATATTGACTTTTTGCAGGTTTTTCACGATAATTGAAAGAGGACAGTTCGACGTTTGTTGCAGTGGTACTAATACATTCTTCTTAGGAACAGTACCAGTGCTACTTTCGCTGTAACTATTAAACTTGTTCACATAGTTATTACTGAACTGGTTTCCATGATTCAGCGAATACTTGACATTTGATCAGAACGATGGTTGAAACTTCATACCCGAGGATGGTTTATGACTGATATTATAATATTATAATTTTCACTCAGTGAAGCGGCTTTATCAAGTACGTTCAAATGGGTTCAGGAATTCCTTGTAGATATTGTTCTAGTACTATCAATTCTTCTAAATAAGCCATCTCCCTCACGTTAGCAGCCTTTATCCATCTTTTCAAATATCGTTATACCTGATAAGTGTAATCCAGGAAAGTCATTTCCTCGTCCTTCCTCAAACTTTAGAAATTTTCCTTATAATATTCAGGGGTCATCTGGTACACTTGCAGCACGCTCCTCTTTACTTCTTGATACTCCTTTCTCTGGTCCTGAGAAAAATATGCATTGCGTCCTTACCCAGTAAGTACACTCTCCACTAATATAGGCCATTTGCCTTCTGTCCATTCCATCATCAACACGACCATTTCAAAATGGTCAAAGAACTCATAGGAAGCTGCTTCTGTGAATTTCGGGATCAACATCTGTGCATTTGCCACATCAAACATCTGAGTTGGCAACCTTTCACGAACATTCAACAGTTCCAATGCCCTCGTATGTCGTGCAATCTCTCTCGCTTCTTCTGCTTCCATTTCCCTCACAAGTCGTGCTTCTTCTCTCTCTCTCTCTCTCTCTCTCCTCTCATCAACTTCAACTTAATCAAATTCTCTTCCGCTGCAATTCGTTGAATCTCAGCCTCTACATCCCTTTCTGCTTTCATGCCTTCAGTTTTTGTGTCAACTAGTCCTTGATTCCATAAAACTTCTTTTTCAGCTTCCTCCAACAGTTCACGGGCAGCTACAATATGTTCTTCCGACAATTTCCCCGAGTTTATCAATTCTTTTAAGGCTCGACACTTGATTTGGGCTTTAATCATTCCACTCATAGCATGCCATTAAAATAGAGAGCCACTGAGCTTCAGACAATTCCTGAACCTTTGGGATTTTCAAAACCTCTTGTACTTTACAATGCAAAAAATTTTATACCTCTCCTAAAAAAAATATATCCTAACAATACACAGAATCCTATCAACACTAAACTGTTCAAACCTTTAATCAAAAGACGACCCTATTATCACCAATATTTAAAACAGACTCGCTCGATCCCAAGCATCTGGCCAACAAAAATATATATATTAATATGGTCCCGGGTCAGGGCACCAAAAAATATGTCATGGTCCCTTGGTCTGGGAACCAATATATATATATATATATATATATATATATATATATATATATATATATATATATATATATATATATATATATATATATATATATATATATATATATATTATGGCTGGCAAGCTGCACAACCTCTTGAGTTCCAAACTCACCTGTTTGATTTTACATTAATCTGTTATATTTGAATAATACCCTGACTCTGAGAAAATTATATAACTCCCAGACGGCTATATATAAAGACACTGAATATTAAAAGGTCTCTTAAGTACACTTAAAACAAAACTGGGCAATTATTACGAACTACTCAAAACACCCTCTTACTTTGATTCTTCAACAGGGATACGAGAGAATACTGTAACAAATACTTGTGATCAAAATGATACACTCTTTACAAAAATAAATATATTCTATAAAAATTACAACACTTTGAAAGAATTTACACAGAAAATAGATCACTTGAAATATTAAGTCTGATCAAAACCGACTAAGTCAAAAGAAATTATTACACTCTGAAAGTTATATAATCACCTGTTTCATTGGAAATTAAATTTTGTATAATCATTTAGTCTTAATAACTAATGAAAATAGTTAACCTTTAACACACTAAGGATTAAACTCTTAAAGAAATTACATAAAGTAATTGATAAACTTACAAATTTTTAGCTTACACGAAGTTTAACCAGGTAGCGATACAAATATACTTCACGTATCTTACTTGCACAGAGCTAGTTACAAAAATGTATATAACACCAGCACGCATAATAACGCAATGAATTGAAATCACCTTTAAAGTCTTCCGTAACGTTTCAACACACTATACACGACGATGTATGTTGTATTTAAACTTAGGCACTTTAGAGAGGACACACTCGAGGCACTTGAGAGAGAGAGGATGAACTTTGGCTCTTTCACATGACAGGCTATTTCCCTTCTGCCCTATGCATCCCTTGGGACACGTATATATCGACTTAGTAACTTCTAGATTATTCTAGGTCAGAGATCTAGAAGTTTGGGGGCTGGCTCAGTGACGCCAGATTTACCAACTATCACATCAAACAGAAGAATCAAACCTCGCTTACAAGGCAACTCTCTCTCAGCAGCTATGCCCACCCCCATTCTCGGAATTAAAAAAAAAGGTTAAGCTTAACGCTGGGGTTTTCAAGAATCTTTTAACCCTTTTACCCCTTGGGTATTTGGAAATTTCCAACCCTTAACCCCCAGGGGTTATTTTTTTTCAAGCACATTTTGCAGTATATTTTTTTTCAAATGGCTCTAACAGCCTTAATTTTCGTCATAGAGAGGTCAGGTTGGTCTCATTCTCTTGGAAAATGCCTGAAGTTTCTCAAAAAATTATCAAAAATATGCAAAAAAAAATCTAAATGGTAGTTTTTTGCAAGGACGTACCGGTACGTCCATGGGGGTAAAGGGATGAGTTTTGTGAAACGTACCAGTACGTCCTTTTGGGGGTAAAAGGGTTAATACACGTGGCAAATATAGGAATTGCGTATTTTCTCACAAACATGACGCAATACCTTATGAAAACATAAAAAGTTACATAAGCCCTCGTTCATACCTCGTAGGGTCATATAGCACTCTTAAACAGTTACATAAGACTTTGTGACAAAAAGTTAATTCTTAAACATAACGTAAATTTACATATACGGACTTGAATGAAGAATACAATGAAAGTCTTAAATAATTTACATACAAGACTTATATCTAAATGAGAGGAACTCACCTTATGAGCTGGCTATTCACCTCTTAAATACACATATGAAATACAAAAAATAGATTATTTACTACACACTAGATCAGCTTCATAAATATATATATATATATATATATATATATATATATATATATATATATGTATATATATATATATATATATATATATACATACATATATATATGTATATATATGTATATATATACATACATATATATATATATATATATATATATATATATTTATATATATATATATATATATATATATATGTATATATATATATATATATATATATATTTCCTGTGTTATGAAGTTCCTCTTAGATATGTATATTGATTAAATATGTTCATGAGCATAGCAAGTGCAAAGTTAATGTTAGTGGAGTCTTATCAAATGAATTTCCAGTGAACAGTGGAGTACTCCAAGGGAACGTGTTGTTGTCCATGTTATTTATCCAACTCATACATTTTATAATGCATAGAACATTTGGGGATGGTCAAGAAGGACTGGACTGAATTGGTAACAGGAAATTAGCTGACCTAGAGTATGCTGATGATGCTGTTTTTATTAGCAGAACACCACAAGACTTACAAAACTTGCTTACAAGAGTGCATGAAATATCGCATGAAGTTAGGCTAAAGATAAGTATAAGAAAGACAGTGTTGATGAGAATGGAATATACAATGGAAGATGAAATATCATTGGAAGGAGAAAGGATTAATGAGGGAGAATCATTTAGATATTTAGGAACTATGATCTCTAACGCTGTTTAATGAAAAATTGAATAAAGCAAATCAGACAAGGCCTAGTTTAAGTAAAATTTGGAAATCAAATCGACTGAAATTACATATAACAAATCAGGCTATTTATAAATTTAGTGATATCAGAGTTACTGTATGGATATAATTCATGATATGAGAATGAAACAAAATCCAACAGATTTTGAGATTTTTTAGATTTGAGAACAAAGCCTTCAGAAGAATATTGGGAGTTAAATGGGAGGACAGAATTAGAAAAGAAACTATGAGAGATTACTCAAGTGCCATATTATTATCATTAATACTAGCTAAGCTACAACCCTAGTTGGAAAAGAAAGATGCTATAAGCACAAGGGCTTCAACAGGGAAAAATAGCACAGTGAGTAAAGGAAACAAGGAAATGAACAACCTGAGGAATAATAAGCAATTAAAATCAAATATTTTGAAAGCAGTAATAACATCAGAACAGATATTTCATAAATAAACTATTAAAATTCTAATGCCAGCCTGTTCAACATAAAAGCATTTGCTGCAAGTTTAAAACTTTGAAAGTTCTATCGAGTCAACTACCCGACCAGGAAGATCATTCCACAACTTGGTCACAGCTGGAATAAAACTTCTAGAATACTGAGTAGTATTGAGCCTCATGATGGAAAAGGCCTGACTATTAGAATTAACTGCATGTCTAGTATTACAAACAGGATGGAACTATCTGGGAAGTGGAATAAGAAATATAATAGACCGTAAGTTCCTGTCCAACAAATTAAGATGAGAATCAGCAGCTAAAGACTAGACAGGAGAACAATACTCAAAACAAGGTAGAATGAAAGAATTAAAACACTTCAAAATAGATTGATCGCCGAAAGTCTTAAAAGACTTTCTCAATAAGACATTTTTTGTGCAGTTGACGAAGATACAAACATTTAACGAAATCCAGGATCAGTACGACCTAGATTTCGTCAATGTCGTCTACTGTATTGCAATATTTGTGGTCTTCATGTAAATATTCAAGACCTTACAGTTGCACCCAGACAGTATGATATTCGTTTGTGCTCAGAAAGTTTAGTTTCTAATATGAGGCACTCATCTGAGCTCCATATAACTGTTTTTAAGAAACCAATAATGTTGAAACATGATGCCATACCTAGGGTATGGCGGTGTATATTAGGACTGAGTACTCTGCTTCTCATAAGTCCTGCTATGAATGTGGATGACATGAGATTCAGGTAATAAAAGATTGTGGCAGGCATAACAACTTTTATTTGTGGTCTATCTACTGGAATCCAGACATGGATGATTCTATCTTCGATTTTCTTCTTACCATTATAGCTAAGATACAAGATGATGGAAAGGCCTCTTTTGTCTTTGTTGGTGATTTCAGTGTTCACTATAGGGAGTGGTTAAGTTCTGTTTCGCCTACCCATCGCCATGGCTTAAGAGCTTTAGACTTTGCCTCTGAATCAGACTGTGAGCAAATCATAAGTGAAGCTACTCACAGGTCTGGTAAGTGCTTGGACATCGTATACACTAATTCCCCTGGCGTTATAACAAATAAGGTTGGTTCTCCAGTCAGAACATCTGATCATGCCTTGATTTCATTAGAAGTGAAGACTGAGCAGCCTGTCCCTGATGTATCATACTCCTGTAAGATTTATATGAAATCTCAAGCAGACTGGAATTGGATTTTGCATGATCTTTTTGGCTTGAATTGGTCACAATTGTATAGTAGTGTCGATCCTGTTGTCCCTTGGAATGAGAATCTAGTCAACATAATTGATAGGCTTATCCCTTCTCGTGTGCTATACCGAGTGAAGGACAAACCGTGGTTCAATGATGATTGTAGACGTGCTTATTTGGAGAAGCAGGAGGCACATCATTTTTGGAAGGGTAACAGATCAGATCTAACCTGGAATAACTATACTCAGCTCAGAGAATTTAAATTCCAACTATAGAGGAATACAATTTAACCATAAAAGAAACCCTTTCTGATACAACCCAGAAACATATACGGTGGACTACCCTTAAATCTGCACTCTTTGGTGTAGATGAAACTGTACCTCCTTTAATTAAACCAGATGGCTCAGTCACTCACTGTCCAAAGGAAAAGGCAACCATTTTGGCTGATATGTTTGACAGTTAACAAAGAAATGAGAAACTCCTACTTCCTCGTTCCTTTTTTCCTGAGGCTAAACTAACTAGTTTAGCTTTTCGATCTCCTGAAGGAGGTGTAGACCCAAATGGTATTTTTCCTTTGTTTTTTTTTTATAAAGACTGCAGATTTCTTAGCTCCAAAGTTATCTGTTATTTTGCTCAAGTTAGCAAGAAGAGGAGCTTATAGCACCTGTTGGAGAATTGGTAATTTTACTCTAGTATGTAAATGTGTTTGTGGTAGCTCAAGTCCAACTTATTACCGCCCAATTTCCATAACTCCCATATTGTCTAAAGTTTTTTTTAACGTCTTCGGGAAAAAAGTCTTAGTAGGTTTGCAGAAGGTAATCATCTGTTCCTTAGTTTGCAATTTGGTTTTTGTAAAGGCCTTGGAGTATGTGATGCCCTTCTTACAAGCTCTAATGCTGTGCAGAAATCTCCTGATTGTGGTCAGGAAATTCGTATGACTGGCCTTGATTTTAGTGCTGCCTTTGACCATGTTAATCATGAGGCCCTTGTTTTCAAACTCAAACAGTTGTGAGTAGGTGGGTCGTTTCTAAGCATTATTATTGAATTTTTAAGTAATAGATCTAAAAGAGTTGTTGTGGATGGGTACCATAGTGAGTATAGGAATATCTAGTGTTCCACAGGGTAGTGTTCTTGGCCCATTACTTTTCATACTATATACACATGACATGTGGTTTGGCCTAGAAAAGAAGCTGGTTGCATATGCAGATTATGCTACTCTCTTTGCATCAATTCCATCTCCTGATTGTAGATCTGGGGTTGCTGAATCCATTAAGAGGTCTGGCTAAAATTAGTGCATGGTGCAAATTATGGGGTATGAAGTTGAATCCTAACAAAACTCAGTATGATTTTAACTGGATCAAGGACAGTGACTCCTCCACATCCGGATCTCAGCATTGATAATGTTTCTTTAACTTTGTATGACTCTTTTAAAATTTTAGGTGTGATTCTCGAGAGCAGATTTACTTTTGAGAAACACATTAGGTCTGTGTCTTCTTCAATTGCACAAAAATTGGCTTATTGAGAAAGTCTTTTAAGATTTTCGGTGATCAATCTATTTTGAAGAAGTGTTGTAATTCTTTCATTCAACCTTGTTTTGAGTATTGTTCTCCTGTCTGATTCTCATCTTAATTTGTTGAACAGGAACCTATGGTCTATTAAATTTCTTATTCCTGATCTAGATATAATTCTTTGGCACTGTCATTCAATTAGTTCATTATGCATGTTGCATAAGATTATTCATAATTTTGACCACCCTTTGCATTCAATTCTTCCTGATCAGCTCCATCCTGTTCGTAATACTAGGCATACAGTTAATTCTAATAGTCAGGCCTTCTCCGTCATGAGACTCAATACTACACAATATTCTAGAAGTTTTATTCCAGGTATGACCAAGTTGTGGAATGATCTTCCTAATCGGATAGTCTAATCTGTAGAACTTCAAAAGTTCAAACTTGCAGCAAATGTTTTTATGTTGAACAGGCTGACATAAGTCTTTTTTAGTCTTTATATTAATTATCTGTGTTAATGTTATTGTTTTTATAAATATTCTATTTTATTTTTTCATTTCTTCTGATATCGTTTATATATTTCCTTTCCTCACTGGGCTATTTTTCCCTGTTGGAGCCTTTGGGCTTATAGCATCTTGCTTTTCCAACTAGGGCTGTAGCTTAACTAATAATAATAATAATAATAATAATAATAATAATAATAATAATAATAATGTGTTTCTCAAAAATAAATTTGCTTTCGAGAATCACCCCTGACATTTTAAAAGTCGGACTGAGTTGAGGAAATATTATCAATGCTGAGATCCGGATGTTGAGGAGCCACCGTCCTTGACCTACTTACAATCATACTTTGAGTTTTGTCAGGATTCAACTTCATACCCCATAATTTGCACCATGCACAAATTGTAGCTAGATCTCTATAAGGGGATTCAGCAACCTCAGATCTACCTTCAGGTGATAGAATTGATGCTAAGTGTGTAACATCATCTGCATATGCAACAAGCTTGTTTTCTAGGCCAAACCTCATGTCATGTGTATATAGTATGAGAAGTAATGGGCCAAGAACACTACCTTTAGGAGCACCAGATATCACATTCCTTTATTCACTGTGGTGCCCATCAACAACAACTCTTTGCGATCTATTGCTTAAAAATTAAATAATAATGCTAAGAAATGACCCACCCACTCCCAACTGTTTGAGGGGTAGATGGAGATGGTTTGGGCATGCTCCTCGCGCTCCCAAGAGGGGTTAGTTCACCAAACTTTCAACTGGGCTTCACAAACACTAGAAGAGTTGGAAGACTCAGGCCAAGGCTACATTGTTAAGGACTCTGAAGCGTGAAGTGGGATATGGTGAATGGAGAAGTATTGATTTAAAAGCTCAAGATAGAGACGACTAGCGAAATCTAACCGAGACTGTTTGCGCCAATAGGTGTAGGAGGAGATTATATATATATATATATATATATATATATATATATATATATATATATATATATATATATATATATATATATATATATATATATAGTCTTCTTTTATCAGAGATATGGCTATATTGAGAAGGAATGTAAATTCAAGGAGGAAAGCGGAAATTGTGATTGTGAAACGAAAAAAATTTCTGATTTCGTCTAGTGTATAAACTATTTACGACAGAACAAAACTAAGGGATCACAGGGTGAATTTGAGATGATGCAAAACTTTGTGTGTGGAAATTTGGGTAACATCAAATACCGATCATGGATACAAATGTGAAAGTGTAACATTGTCAAAAACATTAAAGTGTGATTGGAGTTTACATATAAGGAGTCGTCATATTACGTTTTGTATGAGTTCGCAGTATGACCTTTAACTAGCTCCATTTTATTCTTTGAAGATTAAATTTGCCTTAGTCAATGGAAGTATTTAATCAATTGTTTCATACACATACATATATTTACTGACATACAGGCATGTGTGTGTGTATGATTACACCATTCCCATACCAACAGGAGTCTCTAAGGTATACAACACACTTCCGCCATTTTGACCCTTTAATGTTGGGTTGTGGTCGAATTCCTCATCACGTTGAAATTTCAGCAATATCAGTCGTTTCATACGCCTACACAGAAGACTAGGTAATGACAAAGTATACATTAAAGTAAAAACAATTGAACAAAAAGTCTACCAGGGAGAGAGAGAGAGAGAGAGAGAGAGAGAGAGAGAGAGAGAGAGAGAGATGCCGGCCCTACCACCGTAGAGAATAGCGGGTCAACGTCCATGCCTAACCTGAAATGCCAAGTGTTGCTGAACTTGGAACAAAACTTTTCTGGTTGTGATATTCACGCTAAAGGGTCAAATACAGCTGGTAAAAGTATCAACATCGAAGCTACGAAATGGGAAAAGGGTTGTTGAAAATACCTGGAATCTAACCGTTCAGCCTCGAAGTGTTACGCCATGCCACGGCCTAAGGCATTGTTAATGGTGACACCACAGCATACGGATTCCTTAGAGTTTTGATTTGTCTTTTATTATCGTTTCGTGATTTCCTTTTCCATTTTGTAATAGTGTTTGGATGCCACGTTAATGTATTTCATTGGCGTAGGGGAGTGCGAGTAGTTTTTTATTTTATTTCCGAAGGTTGTCTCATCGGCCTAAACAACTCAAATTAAGCACGACCACAGAAGTAGAAAGTTCAGTGATTTAGTATTTATCTTAATTTGCCCATAAATAATTTGTTTTCTATTAGTTTTCCGAGTAATCCTTCCTATATAATAAAGAGCAAGTATCTCTATCTATCTATCTATCTATATATATATATATATCATTTTCCGGTCACGCTCAACTCGCCCCGTCCCTCGGGTAGGGGGAAAGGGAGTAGTCACACCCTGGTGAGAGTGGTTTCGTGGGTGTGCATACTTTAATATTCAGTCGTAACTTTTTATGGGTCTTGTCCACTAGTCTTTTTTATATATATTAGTTGAGTATGAAATCCTTTCGTGTCTGATAAAGTCTCACAAATCTATAAGGTTGTAAAGATAATCAATGGGGGAATTTCTGATTGTTCTTCATTACTTGTTGAGATGAAGGGCAACTCGAGAGCTTCATTTGCTCTGGTCCAAACCACAAAATGAGGGGATTAGTATGATAAACATTGCCAAACAGTGCTTGCAACAGCTTTAGTGTGATGGTCACTAAATGTGGAAAAGCAGTGGGCTTATGTTTGATGGAGCCATTCGTCTCGCGTATGTTTTATATAGATAAAATTAAATTCTTCCTCTCGGCACACGCGCACACCGACTTATTCTATAAGAAAATAATATGTCGAGAGTCAACCGGAATGAATAGCACTCGCTCCCTTCCAGCAACGGGTTTCGGGTCACCTTCAGAATCAGGTCTTGCCAGTAATGCAGCTAATAATGTGAGAGAATGTTGCTCCAGGACCTTGGGGGATGGGGTGGTTTTGACGGTGGTTCCTCCTCGGTTGTCGGTCACTCCTCGCTGAATGGAGGAAACTAACAATGTATGTCTATTCGTAATGTTAAGCCGAAGGCCATGAGATTCTTTAATAGGCCCCATAGAATATGAAATAGGTGGTTCATCTAACTGGCCGTCGATTTTAATGTGGTCATATCATCTCAATTGATAAAGAAATGCAATAGAAAAGTTATAAGTTCTGTGATCTATAACAACTGATCAATTGATTTTTTTTGTGTAGACCAGTTAATGGCTAGAAGTCTAAGTTTGTTTAAATTTCTTGTCTTAGAATAAAGCTCTAGGACTTTGTCTTTTCTCTTATTACAGCTGCCATTTTCATTTATATAATTATAATTCTATAGAGTATATCTCCTCCGGCGTGTGTCTGTGTTTATTTATTTGTCTCATTTTGGATGCAGCGACCAGGCCATGCATAAATGGCTTAAAGGATTGAGAGCCAATTTGGGAGCTGTGAGCATTTGAAGATAGTCAATACCTAAACACGTATTGAGATTGAGAAGAGACAGCAATAAATGATCACACGGTTGTTCGAATGAGAGAGAGAGAGAGAGAGAGAGAGAGAGAGAGAGAGAGAGAGAGAGAGAGAGAGAGAGAGAGAGAGCCAGTTGTTTCTGGCCCTACCGCTACCACAATGGTTGAACGATGATGTACATTTTGGCGGAGTACTGACCACTCGCATAGTCACATAAGTTGCTCTCTCTCTCTCTCTCTCTCTCTCTCTCTCTCTCTCTCTCTCTCTCTCATATCAATGACCTCCAACAGTCGACCGACGACAAGTTACACAATTCCCGGTCTAAGTGATTAGTAGTGAATTGGTACAGTTGCCTTCATTTATTCCGGTACACTTCACGGGAAACTAAGGATACATCAGCGTACCGGAAATAATGAAGCCAACTGTACCTGAAAAATAAACTCTCCAGTGTTGTTCATCCTGACGAGAGAGAGAGAGAGAGAGAGAGAGAGAGAGAGCTCCAGACGAAGGTCAAAATTCTCTTCATCAAGGACATTTGAACTTCGGATTCAAAATCATGCGTCATAGTGTATGCGTCCCTGCGAATGACTCATGACGCATGTTGGCGGAACAAAAAACTTCCAGGTATGGGGGGAGTACATGAAACTAATCTGTCCGTAGAACGCAATGGCAGTAACGTGTACTCACGATACTGACAGAAGAGACGGGTTCAAAGAATAAGATAGTGGTTGCGTATAGAGGCGGCGTTTAGTCTCCTGACATTAGTATTTTTTTTTTTTTTGCATTTTAAGTAGGTTGTATATATATATATATATATATATATATATATATATATATATATATATATATATCTATCTATCTATCTATCTATCTATCTATCTATCTATCTATATGTGTGTGTGTGTGTGTGTGTGTGTGTGTGTGTGTGTGTGTGTGTGATATGGGAGAGACAGAGAAAGAAAGCACCGTGATAAAGATTAATTTATTAATAAATTTTCATGAATATTACGATGATATATACAAACTAATAAAAGTATATATGTAAATATATATAGTAGATAATTCCACATATCAGAATTTGTAACATTTAATATTTAGGCAGACAGTCAAATAGAGAAGTAAATTGAACATAGTTTTAAAGAGAGAGAGAGAGAGAGAGAGAGAGAGAGAGAGAGAGAGAGAGAGAGAGAGAGAGAGAGAGAGAGAGAGTAGGAAAACCGTAAATCCTCCGAGTCCATGTAGATTGTGTAGTGTCGGGGGAGGGTTTAGGGGAACGGGTGGGGAAGAAGAATGGGGATAGGGGAAAGGGTGGGGGAAAAAACTCCTCTCGTCAAGATGGTGAAAATAACCGTCCAACAAAATGTCAAAGATTTTCAGTGGAATAAGAAATCTCTCCCTGTTTTTTATGAAGTGGAAAAAATATGCGCGCTAAGATGGAAGGTCGTTACACCTTTAGAGATAACACAGTATTAACTAGAAATATTTTATATTTACTCTCGTAGCTTGAAAACTTATTGCAAAGTCCATTAAGAAAATGATCGGCTTTATTGTATACTCTATATTTACTAATATATATATATATATATATATATATATATATATATATATATATATATATATTATATATATATATATATATATATATATATATATATATATATATATATATATATATATATATATATATATATCATCAGCCGTTAATAGTCCACTGCAGAACAAAGGCCTCACACATGCCCTTCCACTTGCGTCTGTTTATGAGCTTTCTGTGCCAGTCCACGCCCGCAAACTTCCTTAGTTCGTTGGTCCATTGTCTTCTCTTCCTTCCCCTGTTTCTTTTTCAATCTCTAGTGACCCATTCTGTTATTCTTAATACCCACCTATTGTCTATCATGATCATTATATTTCCTGCCCATGTCCATTTTTTCTTAAAAGATGCTAAAATATCCTCTACTTTAGTATGCTCTCATATCCATGGTTCTCTTTTTCTGTCTTAGTGTTATTCCCATCATTATTCTTTCCATAGCTCTTTGAGTTGTAAATAGATTATGTTCTAAGGCTTTAGTAAGGCTCCACGTTTCTGATGCCCAAGTTAATACTGGTAGGACCATCTCATTAATTACTTTTCTTTTTAGAGAAAGTGGCATTTTATTTTTCAAAATCTCATTTTGTTTAACAAATGCTATCCTTCCGATGTTTATCCTTCTTTTAATTTTGGTCTCGTGTCCTGGGGAAACAATTACTATCTATCCTAAGTACATATATTCATTAACAATCTAGAGGTTCATCTATAACTCTTATTTGTTGTCTCTGCATATTCATTGAACATTATCTTCGTTTTACTGATATTCATTTTCAGTCCTACATTTGTGCTTTCTCTTTTAAAATCTTCTATCATCTTTTGTAATTCCTCCCATGATTCACTAAACACAACTATGTCATCTGCAAATCATAGGTTGTTACGATATTCCCCATTAATATTAATTCCCACATTTTCCTAATCTAAATTCTTAAAAACTTCTAGACGTGCTGAAAATGATTAGGAGAGATGGGGTTTCCCTGTCTAACTCCTTTCTCAATCGGAATTTCATCACTATCTTTATATATAGTTTTAGGATTACTGTACTTCCTGTATAGATATCTTCAAGTGTTCTAACCTAAGATTCTTCTATTCCTTGTTTTGGAAGTTCTTTCATTACTGTTGATGGTTTGACAGAATCAAATGCTTTCTCATAGTCCAGGGTGATCCAACTACAGGCCCGCTGGCCAAATGTGGCCTGCGGGCCAAATGTGGCCCTCGAGGGGATTTTTTGTGGCCCTCCAACACTGACCTAATTATGCAGTAGGATTTAATGTGTTGAAACCTTACTGGACCTAAATGATCCCTCCTGAATACTAACAAAATAAAAAATGATAAATAATGAAATAAAATTAAAATAACACATTTCAGTGGAATTTCAGTAGTCTCTCTCTCTCTCTCTCTCTCTCTCTCTCTCTCTCTCTCTCTCTCTCTCTCTCTCTCTCTCTCTCTCCATCCAAACTATGCGTTCAATGCCAATGTTTATTTTCCTTTGACGGTAGATAGAATGATGATGATAATAATAATAATAATAATAATAATAATAATAATAATAATAATAATAATAATAATAATAATAATAATAACAACAAATACAAATGTAACGAGTTAATGAAAACCCCCTTGAATAGAATGGGGATAAAGCCCCTGCTGTTTCGAATAGTTTTCAGCTTGCCTCTGTTTTGCAGTTAAGCACTACTGTTCATAACGTCTTTTCGTATTGAGTCAAAGCAAGAAAAGAGAGTGCTCTGATATGAACAGAGCATATAATATGAAGTGGGAAGAAGAATATTGAGTGGCATCAAATAGGTTCTGTTCTTAAGGAATATGTTCGAAGGCATTGTGAGACATTGCACAAAGAAAAGTATGCTCAATTGCGGGAAAATCACGAAGTGGTATATTGAATATCTTGATGGGCAAACATCAACAGCAAAATCATGGGCTACATAACCACTGAAAACCAGTGCTTTATAAAAAAGTTACTTTGGTGCTTATAAGAAATAGAAAATCATTTATGGGGGGAGAATTAATAAAGCAGCGTGCAGTAAAATAGCACAAGAGTTTGCCGAAGAAAATGTACCTGGTAGTAAAAAAATTTGAGTGTACTGGATTTAGATGACAGCACTGATGTAAGTGACACACGTCAGTTACTCGTATTTGCCAGCACCATTGGTGAAGATTTTGTGGTACACGAAGAACTTGTCAAGATGCAGTCATTGAATGATGATAGCAGAGGTTCTGATATATATATATATATATATATATATATATATATATATATATATTTATATATATATATATATATATATATATATATATATATATATATATATATATATATATATATATATATATATATACGTTTCCCTCATATCCGTGGTCAATGAATATGGGGGGTTTAAAATGTGTTCCTGCATTATAACTGATAGTATGGAAGCTATGGTTGGCAGTAAGGTGGGATTAGTTGGTCTTTTAAAGAAAAATGGAGTGCATTGCATCCCACTGCACTGCATTATTCACCAAGAGGCCTTATAAAGCAAAATATTGCAGATGAGTGATGCCATGACAAGTATTGTCAGTATTGTGAAAATCCAAGTCGGTCGGCGTCAATGACCTTAGATGTCAGGATGCCTGAAAACTTTAAATCAATCAATTAATAAGTCGGAAATATTTCCTTAGGCATAGAAAATTGATATAATTCCTGGAAAAACTAAACACAGCGTACAGTGACCTGCCACTATACTACGTGTTAGGGGGCCAGTGCTATAAAATCAGCATATTAGTCATTCAGAACAGTGCTAAATTCAGCTACACGATAAAGACTTCCTTTGCTTCCAAGCAATTCTTGTAGGTAATGACTGCCCACCTGAACGTTCTAAACTTGAACCTACAAGGAAAATTACAGAATGTTTCCCAGTTAGTAGGAAATGTTGATTCTCTCCGCAAAAATCTGCAACTTTTCAGTGGATGCTTCAACAAGAATGATCTAACTTCCCTTCTTGTCATGAATTGAACGAGAAATAATGGAACATACTCCTCATCCTTTTTCTTTGGGGGGGGGGGGAACTCGAACGGTTATATTGTGAATTTGAGAAAAAAAAAAAAAAAAAAAATATATATATATATATATATATATATATATATATATATATTTATATTTATATTATATATATATATATATATATATATATATATATATATTATATATATATATATATATATATATATATATATATATATGTATATATATATATATATACTGTATATACATACATATATATATATATATATATATATATATATATATATATATATATATATATATACATATATATGGTTGTGGTTGTGGTTGTGTGTGTAGATTTACTTTGATTTCACAGTATTTTGAAGTTAAACAGGAATAGAACTGTGAAAGGTTCTATTTTTTCTTATCTTACGATTAGAATTTATTACTAAATACTAGTATATGAGTTGTTTATATCTTTTTTTTCTCTCTTTTTGTATATCATATATACTTTAACTATGATTTGAAGTTAAATATTTACAGAAATATATAAGCTTCGAATTTTTAATTTTTACCTTTTATTTATTTATTTTTTTGCTTTGGAAAAAAAATATTCATATACAAATAAGTATGGGGGAAAATCTTATGACACGGTGTGTAAACTCTTCAAGTGCATCTACATATTTGGTTAAAAAAAATCATTTATATAAATGAAATGAATCCTTTCCCCTTGGGGGAAGGTGCTCCCCTTCAGTTACTGCACCAGGAATTATAATGCTAATATTAATCTTATTTTTTAGCCCGTGCCATTAAGAATTTCAGGTAATGTGGCCCATGGCATGGAAAAGGTTGGGCCACCCTATAAATGCCATACATAGTGGTTTGTCATATTCTGTTGATTTTTTCATTAGTTGGTTAATTATATGGATATGGTCAGTTGTTGAATACCCACTTTTAAAACCTGCCTGCTCTCTTGGTTGAATAAATTCTAGTTGTCTCACTATTCGGCCTAATATGATCTTAGCAATTATTTTATATATTACGGAGAGTAAACTTATTGGGCGGTAATTTTTCAGGTCTTTTGTGTCTCCCTTTTTGTGAATTAATATAATGATGAAGTTTTTCCAAACTGTAGGTATTGAACATTCTTGTAGACATTTGGTGTAAAATTCAGCCAGTTTTACTACTATAAAATCTACTCCATCTATTATTAGATCAATTGTTAGGTCATCTTCTCCTGCTGCTTTGCCTTTTTTCATGGCGTTTAATACTTTCTTTACTTCTCCTACTTTTTCGTTTGATACCTACTCAGGCGTTTCATTATTTCTATTGTTGAGGTAATTTCTTATATCACTATTGCATAGCATGGTATAGAAATCCTCTGCAACTTTTATCACCCCTTCTCTATAGTAGATATTTCCATTTTCATCCTTTAAGGCAAACATCTGTTGGCGCCCTGTTCCAAGTCTTCTTTTCATCAGTTTGATGCTTCTTCTTCTATTTTGGTCTGATAATGTTTATGAATATCTTGTGTTTTTAGTTTGCTTATTGCTTTGAATATTTCTGATAATTTTATTTCATCTCTCTTTGAATTTACCCTCATTTCCAATCTTTTCTTTATTAGGTTTTTGGTATTTTCTGATAGTTTTCCTTGATCTTGTTTAGGAACTCTTTCACCTATCTCTTGTGCTGATTCAAATACAATTCCAATATATATATATATATATATATATATATATATATATATATATATATATATATATATATATATATTTAAAACATCAAGACCTAGTATCTTCTTCTTTGTCTGCATCTTTTCCCACTTTTATGTGGTGTCGATGTTTCTGCCAGCGTTCTCCATCTACCTCTGTCCCACACTTCATCACCGGTTAATCCCTTTGATGGAAGGTCATCCTTGATACAGTCCATCCACCTTCGCTTTGGTCTCCCTCTCCTTCTCGTTCCCTGTACTTCCATTTCCATCACTCTCCTCCCAATATACTGTTCACCTAGTATAACCATAGTATATATATATATATATATATATATATATATATATATATATATATATATATATATATATACACTGTATATATATATTTATATATATACATATATATATTTATATATATATATATATATATATATACACATATACATATATATATACATATATATATATGTATATATGTATATATATATGTATATATGTATATATATATATATATATAACACCATGACCTAGTATATCCATAGTATATATATATATATATATATATATATATATATATAAATATATATATATATATAAATATATATGTATATGTATATAAATATATATACAGTGTATATATATATATATATATATATATATATATATATATATATATATATATGAATTGTATTGTATTGTAATCAGCACAAGAGATAAGTGGAAGAGTTCCTAAACAAGAGCAAGTAAAACTATCTATCTATCTATCTATCTATATACATACATATATATATATATATATATATATATATATATATATATATATATATGTGCGTGTGTATGTATATATATATATATATATATATATATATATATATATATATATATATATATATATATATATATATATCCCTTCCTGAGTGGGGATAGCTAAACGTGGTAAATGTTTGTGTATCGCCATGATCAACAAAGCTGTACTAATCAAACTAGTGATAAACGCAATAAACCTTCTGTCTATCTATCCATCAAATACAAGGAACAGTGATGACAAAGTAATCTCTCAACATCTCTCTCTCCCTTTTCCAGACCAGAGAGTGATATAATTGGACATCAATAACTACACGTAATTGCTCGTGAAGGATTTATCTAACTGTTAATTATTTTCACTAGGTGCGTATCCTGCGGGAGCAGACTTCCGTATGCCTTATCCTTCATTGCTTGGCAGGACTTCGACATCTCTATTTTGGGGGCTATTCTTTGTGGAGGGTAAGTGTTGCACTGGAATAATTTTACATGAGTTATTTACTGTGTCTCTTATTATGTTAATTCCATGAATCAAATGTATGATTGAAAAATTTCTCACAATTTTATTTACGTACATAAATACATATGTACTGTATATATATGTATATATTTATAAATATATAAATATATATATACTCATATATATATATATATATATATATATATATATATATATATATATATATGTATAATTTCACGAGATATCTAATTTTATATAAATACATACGTATATATGTTTCTTAGGTAATGTATATATATATATATATATATATATATATATATAGATATATATATATATATATATATATATATATATATATAATATATATATATATATTCGTATATATTTATGTATAATTTCAAAAGAAATATCAATTATACTTAAATACATACGTATGTTTGTATATATAATGTATTTATGTATAAATTATGAATGCATGCATATATATATATATATATATATATATATATATATATATATATATATATATATATATATATATATGTATATATATATATATATATATTATATACACATTATTTATACATATATAGATTATATATACAAACATATGTGTTTACGTTTAATTTCACAAGAAATATATAGTTCATTCATTCATTTCTATTCTATGCCAAGACTAGTTATTGTTATTGTTAAAGAGAGAATCATATCAACATTATTATTCATAATGAATTCCATGAGTGTGAATATTACTCAACTCTAAGGGGAAATACATCACAAAATGTAGGATTGTTTTGATTTCGTTTCGCTTGTCGTATGGTAATGTTTAATAAGAATGAAGGTGACATGATAGAGTTGAATAGTTTTGAAGTTTTAAAATAGATTGGATCTAGTATACTACTACTACTACTACTACTACTACTACTACTACTAATAATAATAATAATAATAATGATAATAATAATACCTTCACTTTAGGTAAATTTGACATCAGTATTTTCAAATTATTATTGTCCATGCTGTTTTTGTTGTTATCGTCATTGTTGTTTTTGTTTTACCATAAAAATCCCCTAATGTTACTCACTCCAAAGGAATGTAGCAATGCTTTGTCATCGAAATATAATTTGACATAAAACTTTCACCCCTATACCAAACTGGCTCCACAATTTCCTCGGGGAGTTCCCCAGGAAAATATCTTCCCACCCGAGGAGGTCTCATAGACCAGTCTTGCAGGATGGAAGGACGCCTCCTTCGAGCCTGCTGTTAGCGTGTGGGCTAAGAATTTCTCGACCAAGATCTAAAGCAGTGGTTCTTAAACTTTTTTGCCTTGCGCCCCCCTTCTGCATTAAGCATAGATCCCATGCCCCCCCTCCCCACCCTTGAAATTTCTGCCAAAGTAGAAAGTATTATTTCAATAAAATAAACATTGTTCATAGAAAATGGGTAAAATAAATATATTATGATGAAACAAAATTTTATCATAATCTTGTTTCAAACTGTTTTAGCATTATACAGATTACAGTTATTACATTGATAGAAAATACTGGAAAAAATACAAATTACTGCAAAAATAAACATAATTTTTACTCTTAATACAATCATTCATGGATCATGACCACATCAAAAAATATTACAGCCCCCCAGTTTAAGAATCACTGAAATTCTAAAGAATCATTGGATCATGGTCCCGAGACTCCCGACTCCAGACCTTAACGGGGAGTAGTATCATGAAGTGGGCTTTTCCCAGTGGCGCTAAACCTCCTTGGTGGCGGTATCATTTAATAGTCAAATGACAGAGCAGTTTCTGCAGTTTTGACTCTTACAGGTAGCCTACTGTAGTTTGTTGTGTACATATCCTGTTGCTGGTTATGTGATGGTGTGCTAGATCTTATGTTTATGGTTACTGTATGGATGTACTAGGTCTTGATGTTTATTTTTTATTTTTATTTAAAAGTTTAAAGTACATTTAAAAAAATTACAATCTTTACAGTATGGTTACAGTATACATTAGCATTTTTACATAAACACAAACAATTTACACATATTTATGTTTATTGCTATTGTATGGACGTACTAGGTCTTTATGTTTGTGGTTAATGCATGAATGTATAACGTTTTATTGGCTAAAAATATTAACTCACGTCTATACAATCCTTTACATACCTTCTCGCCTCTCTTTTCCTAAAGCACTTCTGAATTATACGCTGTACTTATTTCGAGTCGACCTAATATAGTCAATGCCCTTCATAGCTTTTTCGAGACTCATGTTGTTACCTGTAGTTTCTTCTCTTTCAATTTAAGCTTCTCATAACACTCTTATACCGACAACTTTTTCTGCTTCCTAACCACTCACCCCGTCTCTCTCTCTCTCTCTCTCTCTCTCTCTCTCTCTCAACATACACACACACGCACACACACACACACACACACACACATATTATATATATATATATATATATATATATATATATATATATATCTATATATATATATATATATATATATATATATATATATACTGTATGTATATATATATATATATATATATATATATATATATATATATATATATATATATATATACTGTATGTATATATATATATATATATATATATATATATATATATATATATATATATATATATATATATATATATATATATATATATATACTGTATGTATATATATATATATATATATATATATATATATATATATATGCTGTATATATGATTATATATATTTTTGTAGACTAGGAGTTACTAAATCCCTTAATAGAGATCTAGCTAAAATTAATGCTCAGTGCAAATTGGGTGAGAAGTTGAACCCTAACAAAACTCGGTTATAATTGAATGTAGGTCGAGGATAGTGGCATCTATATTTCTTTATCTACAGGTGCAATCCCTCTAAAATTTCGGGTGTGGTATCTTTTTATTGCAAATTTACTTTTAATAAACACGTTCTGTCTCTTCTTCAATTGCAAAAATAAGGCTTATTGAGAAAAGTTTTGGTAATCAATCTGCCATGAAGAAATGCTTTGGTATCTTTTATTGCAAATTTACCCTTAAAAAACACTTTCTGTCTCCTATTCAATTGCAAAAAAAGGTTAATGAGAAATTCTTAAGATTTTTGGTAATCAATCTGCCATGAGGAAATGCTTCAATTCTTTCATTCAACCTTGTTTCAAGTACTGTTCTCCTGTCTGATCTTCAGCTACTGACTTTCATTTAAACTTGCTGGGCAAAAAACTTGCTGTCTATTAAATTTCTTATTCCCAACCTTGGTATTAATCACTGGCACTGTCGTTCAGTTAGTTTTTTTCTGCATAAGGTTTTTCGTAATTTCAACCATCCTTTGCATTCAGATCTTCCCAGACTGTATCATTCTGTACGTATCATTCTGTACGTAGTTCTATAGTCAATTTCTTTTAGCGATGCAGATTTGTAAAGACTCGCAGCGGTGCGTTTTTAGCTCGGAAAAGTTTTCTGATCGCTGATTGGTTGGACGAGATCATTCTAACCAATCAGCGATCAGGAAACTTTTCCGAGCTAAAAGGGGATCGCTGCGAGTCGGTGCAAATCTGCCTCGATAAGAGAAATGGACTATAGGTATGCAATTAATTTTAAAAGCCTCACCTTCTCCATCATAAGGGTCAACGCTATATAGTATCCTAGAAGTTTTATTCCAACTGTGAAGAGATTGTGGAATGATCTTCCTAATTTCGTGGAACCTCAGAAATTCAAGCTGGCAAGAAATGTTTATGGTGAACAGGGTGTCATAAATCTCTTCATAGTTTAAATATGGCAGATCTATTTTAACGTTGTTATTGATCTTGAAATATTAAATGGGTTTTATTCATAAATTTTATTATATAGTTCATTTATTTCCTTCCCTCATTGGGCCATTTTCCTTGTTGGCACCCGAGGGTTTGTAGCACCTTGCTTTTCCAGTTAGCATTTGTAGCCTAGAACCCTAGATAATAATAATAATAATAATAATAATAAATCACATGAAATTTATCCTTGTAAAATCTCGTAAAAAGCCCCCAATAAGTAAAACGAATACATATAATGTATAAATTTGCCCTCCAAATATTCTTCAGTAACTGTAATCGTCACCAGTATCATCGTGTTTTCTCGGTCAACGTTTCATAAAAAGACCAGATGGGTTTTTTTTCGTATGGGTCTAAAGTGCCGTTAGCTGACCAAAACAAGCTAGATCTCTCTCTACAGGTTACATAACATGTTACACTTTGGCTCGGGGGTTTAATGTTAGATGGCCACACTTCATTCTGGTTTTATCTTTGATCTAAAACTGTCTATTGTTCATTATTTACACTGATGCCATCATTGCATGATCATCGGTGTAACCATTCTCTAAAACATTTTTCTTATTTAACAACTATCTTATGTTTTGAGATTTCTCTTTAACAAAACACAAACTTTCTCTTTCGGTAAAGTTCTGTAAGAGAGAGAGAGAGAGAGAGAGAGAGAGAGAGAGAGAGAGAGAGAGAGAGAGAGAGAGAGAGAGAGAGAGAGTAAAGGATATCTTTCGAAAGGTGAATATTATTCTTTGTATTGGTCCACACTTAAGTATTTTTTTTTTTTACTTGAAAATATTAGAGAAATAGACGTTCTTCGGAGTTTTGCACTTTCTCTACTTAATGACTGAATTGTTTTATCTATTAAGAATTGTCCAAATACACATTATTTAGACCAATTTTCTAAGAAAGCTTATGTAGTGACCTTAAACTTCAAATTATTTAGAAAGCCATAGTTAGTGATTAAATCCCGCCTTAACAACAGATAAAATTTCATTTCTGGCAAGCCTGAGCATACAACCCACCCATATACAATGTAGTTAATAAACATATTAGAAGAATCGTAGTGTTTCTAGCTTCATTACCTTTGACTTATTTTGAAAGGATGGGAGATAACATTTTGAACTTGGCTGAAAGAGTGAGGCAATGCTTGGAGTTAGATACAAGAAAGACAATGCTTTGAAGTATGGTAAAAGAATGGAGCTAATGTTTTGTGTTACGATGCAAGAAAGACAATACTTTGAGTTAGGGTAAAAGAATGGGAGCCAATACGTTGGGTTAATTTAATAGAAATTAAAACGTTTTGCATTAGTTTGGACTTTGGAAGAATGGGAGGTGACGATTTTCGTTAAGCTGAAAGAGTGCAGGAAGGTTTTCATTTAAACATTTTCAGTTTCAGGCTGTCAGTGGATACTACGATTTTATAGACCAGAAAAATCTCTGGTTGGATAATAAGAATAAAATTAGCTTAGGCCTACAATTTATGGCAATGGTTGAAAGAATGAGATAAAATATGAGACAGTGTGAAAGAATGTGAATTAGGTGCAATGAATGGGAGGCAATGCTTTTAGTTAGTTTGAAAGAATAAGATTCAAAGTTTCGAGTTAGGATGAAAGAGTGGGAAGAGACTTCAAACTGTTGGCTAAACTCAAGGTAGTATCTTACCTACCCGGTCCAGAGTGGAAAAAATGACATAAAAAAGAAAGTGGGTGTTTGGCAGCTTTGGCTTGTGCTAAAGCCTGTCTTGTGACGTCTGGTCACGCCTGTATGAGTGACTGATTTTTTTTCTTTTTATGCTAAGTGGCCATAAACCTTTTTAGTTTCATTTTGCTTCAGTGAAAAAGTTTCAGCAACTTATCCAGGAAGGTATGGATTTCGAAACTTTTTATTCTTAATAATTCTGAATCATCGCTTAGAAAAATATAGTAGAATTTGAGGAAATTTTATACAATAGGAAGCGATGCATAGGAATTTTCCGTTGAACTTCTCTCCTGGCGTCCAGTTTCTGTTGCTATTGAGTTGCCAAGTAGAAATTTAATTCCCCGTTGTTTTCATCCATCGTCACTTATCCACTTTAACTGTTTACTTTCACCAGATTTATATTCTCATCACACTTTTCTGAAGATGTATTATCGTTTAAACGTAACTTTCCATGACGTAGGGGTATATGCTTGAAAAATTCGATTACCATTTCCTGCCTCGTTTCTCGCCATTTCCCTTTCCCAAAACGGTCATGAAATTATTTTCTATTTAAAGATAAACAATAAAGTTATATTGCTTGCAACCACAGCTATAGCTTGAAAAAAAATCATAATTTTCGCCGAGTATAGTCGATGTACAGATGGAATAGACAATACAGTATAGAACTATAGGACATTTTTGATGGAAAGTTGGGGATTTCAGGAGGAGCCTGCAGGCCGTGAAGGGGTGGGGGGACGCATAGAGCTGGGGGAGAAGTGCTCCTGACCGCCGGCAAGAGGAGTTGGAACATGAAGAAATGGTCGAGCGGGAAAAACCCTGTTTCTCCATGGTCACCCTTTCCCAGCCACAACACCATTATGGGCTCTCTGCGGTGTTGACGTAGAAAATTCCAGGAATAAACAAAGTTGAGTTGTAATTCATATTCTATATTCAGAATGTAAAGCCATAAGCTGCAGAAGTGTTATTAGACATATTGCAAACTAAGTTTTTTCTTTTTTTTAGAAAGTTTGATAGTGATATACAGTATACTAATAGTTATTTGCGTACATTGCTAAATTTAAATAGGACAAGGTACCATTTATTTGGATTTAAGGAACACCTTCATTTTAAACACGTTTATTCATTTTTAGGAAGTAGGTTGGCCAGGGCACTAGCCACCCGTTGAGATATTACCGCTAGAGTTATTTGGATCTTTTGACTGGCCAGACAGTACTGAACTACACTGGATCCTTCTCTGGTTACGTCAATTACCTTAGATGTCAGGATGCCAGAAAACCTCAAATCTCGCTGGTTACAGTTAATTTCCATTTCCTTACACATGCACCGAAAAGTGCGGCCTATTCTTTACATATTCTCCTCTGTCCTCATACACCTGACAACACTGAGATTACTAAACAATTCATTTTGTAACTGCACTGAATTATAATTGTTCAGTAGCCAGTTTACTCTTGGTAAGGTTAGAAGAGACTCTTTAGCTATGGTAAGCAGCTCTTCTAGGAGAAGGGCACTCCAAAATCAAACCTCTGTTCTCTAGTCTTGGGTAGTGCCATAGCCTCTGTATCATGGTCTTCCACTGTCTTTGGTAAGAGTTCATTCGCTTGAAGGTACACTCGGGCACACTATTCTTTCTTATTTCTCTTCCTCTTGTTTTGTTAAAGATTTTTAGTTTATATGGGAAATATTTATTTTAATGTTACTGTTCTTAACATATTTTATTTTTCCTTGTTTCCTTTCCTCACTGGGCTATTTTCCCTGTTGGAGCCCTGGGCTTATAGCATCTTGCTTTTTTCTACTATGGTCGTAACTTAGCAAGTAATAATAATAATGATAATAATAATAATAAACAGAAAAAGAATCCTTAGTATTGATTCTTGAAGTGGAATTCTTTTCAGACCACGCGTCCTACAGCAAAGAAGGAAAGAAGTAGAAGGGGGAAGAGCACGGGGAAGAGAATCGTTTTCTCGCAAGATTCGGAGAAAACGATTTCTTTACAAATACCTGTCTCGCATAAAAAATGTTGTGCTTTCGATTTGGTTGTTGCGAAATATTCTAGTCCCCGAACGGGGAATTGAGGATGGTGAGTCACTATCAGAAAAAGGAACTTAGTTCCTGGAGCCTCTATCGAAGAAATGTCTGATGCATGGTGGTACAGTTGGCTTCATTCATCCCGGTAGACTTCAACGGAAAGCTAAGATGTCTGACAGCTGTTCGTTGTAGCAGGTATACTGCTATTGGCAACGATACTTGTAAAACAAAGTCGCTGAACTAGTAAACTCGTGATCAAAAGGATTTTTATTATTTTTACGAAAGGCTGTTAAGCAAATAAGAATGTTTTTCTATACAACACTTCGTTAAATGAATAAAAATGTTTTTGATTATAGCTTTACAAGCAGGCAGCGTTGCCAACAGTTTCTCTTTTGCTGAATACAGCGTTACCTGCTACAATGTACAGTTGTCAGACGTCTCATTAATGAAGCCAACTGTACAATAAAACTACATAATGTACTCTCTCTCTCTCTCTCTCTCTCTCTCTCTCTCTCTCTCTCTCTCTCTCTCTCTCTCTCTCTCTCTCTCTCTCTCTCTCTTGTGTGTTGCAATTGATAACAATTTTTGCGTTCAATTCCCGTATGGGAGCTTACGTCTGTTGTTGTTATTATTATTATTATTATTATTATTATTATTATTATTACTAGCCAAGCTACAACCTTAGTTGGAAAAGCTAGATGCTATAAGCCCAAGGGCTCTAATAGGAAAAAATAGCCTGAATGACTGTAGGTAGCTGTTTGTCCGTTGAATGATGAGTGACGGTAAGAGATGAAAGAAGGATGGTAAATAGTGATCGGTATTCCGTTTAAAGGTACGTCTTAAAGGGCCTCAGCGAGTTAATCTGCTCCACGCAGAGGAACATTATATGTAGCCTATTATTATTATTATTATTATCATTATTACTTGTTAAGCTACAACCCTAGTAGGAAAAGCAAGATGTTATAAGCCCAAGGGCTTCAACAGGGAAAATAGCCCAGTGATGAAAGGAAAAAAGGAAATACTTCAAGAAGTTTACGAACAATAATAACATTGAAATAAATCTTTCATAAAAAAAAATCTATAAAAACTTGAAAATAACAAGAGGAAGAGAAACAAGACAATAGCGTGCCCGAGTGTACCCTCAAGCAAGAGATCTCTAATCCAAGATAGTGGAAGACCACGGTACAGAGGATATGGCACTACCCAAGATTAGAGAACAATGGTTTGATTTTGGAGTGTCCGTTTCCTAAAAGAGCTGCTTACCATAGCTAAAGAGTCTCTTCTACCCTTACCAAGAGGAAAGTACCCACTGAACAATTACAGTGCAGTAGATAACCCATTGGGTGAAGAAGAATTGTTTGTTAATTTCAGTGTTGTCACTGTATGAGGTAAGAGAAGAACGTGTAGAGAATAGGCCAGACTATTCTGTGTATATGTAGGCAGAGATGAAATGAGCTGTAACCAAAGAGAGGGCTCGAATGTAGTACTGTCTGTACTAGGAAATATCTTTTCCGCAAATACATTATATCAATTGCGTTTTATCAACATATATACGTTGCCAGCTACTTCTTGGGGGGAAGGGCATTTATATATAAGCAGAAACCACTTGTAATAAGTCAAAAATGTCTTCTTATGAATAGAAATAATAGTATTAAGAAAGTTTTACTATCCTGGACTTCTGAATACCGACACTGGAGTATCGTAATTAATAATCATTTGTGGTGGATTCTTTGACATTGTGAATGAAGGTTATCACAAAATCGGTTTAATTAGCTCATTAAAATGATGGCCTTGCTATTGGATATAACAAAGCAGTAGGTGTACTAAGTCCCTGAGAATCATAAATAACATGTTAACATTGAAATATATATATATATATATATATATATATATATATATATATATATATATATATATATATATGTATATTATATATATTCACACATATATATATATATATATATATATACAGTATATATATATATATATATATATATATATACAGTATATATATATATATATATATATATATATATATATATATATATATATATATATATATATATACATACATATATATACATATATATATATACATATATATATATATATACATATATATATATATATACATACATATATATATATATATATATATATATATATATATATATATATATATGTATTATCATCATCAGCCGTCCACTGCAGAAAAAGGGCCTCGACATGTCCTTCCCCTTGCATCTGTTTATGGTCTTTCTATGTCGGTCCACACCAGCAAACTTTCTTAGTTCGTCAATTCATCTTCTCTCACTTCCTCTGCTTCTTTTACCATCTCAAGGGACCCATTCTGTTATTCTTAATGCCGATCTATTGTCTGTCATTCTCATTATATGTCCTGCCTCTGTCCATTTCTTTTTCTTACATATGGTTAGAATATCCTCTACGTTATTTTCCTCTCATATCCATTTTGTTCTTCTTCTGTTGTAGTGTTATTCCTATCATTATTCTTTCCATAGCTCTTTGCGTTGTAACTAGATGTCTTTTAGTAAGGTTCCAAGTTTGAGGCATAAGTTAATACTGGTAGGACCATCTAATTAAATATTTTTCCTTTTAGAGAAAGTGAAATTTTACTATTCATAATCTCATTTTGTTTACCAAATGCTCTCCATTCCATGCTTATCCTTCTTCTAATTTCGGTCATGTGTCCTGGGGATACACTTACTGGCGGCCCTAAGTACGTATATTCATTAACACTCTCTAGAGCTTCGCCCATAACTCTTTATTTGTTCTCTGCATTTTCATTGGACATTGTACTAGTTTTAATCATATTCCTTTTCAGTCCTACATTTCTGCTTTCTCTATTCAAATCTTCTAAAATCTTATCAAATTCCTCCCTTGATTCCCTAAACAACTATTTCATCTGCAAATCTTAAGATGTTAAGTTATTCCCCATTAATATTAATTCCCACATTTTCCCAATCTAAATGCTTAAGAACTACTTCTAGGCACGCTTTGAATAATCTAGAAGAGATGGGGTCTCCCTGTATAACTCCTTTCTCAATATATATTCAATCCTCACTTCGGTGATTACATTGATCATCCATACAACGTCTGCTCTCGTTCTCCAATTACCTTCGCATTATTTGTGTCTCATTGAGACTAATATACCCTTTATTGCTGTTGGGTTTATAGAAGCCTGTTGTTCCAACTATGTTTGTAGTTTAGCTAACAACAACAATAATAATAATAATAATAATAATAATAATAATGATAATAATAATAATAATAATAATAATAATTTTTTTTCTTTATTTATAAACCACCACTTAAGGGCTCTGTATTTGCTCTTTTGATATATGCATTCTTAAGTAATTGTCTATACCCGCAAATTTTCTTAGCTCGTCAATCTATCGTTTTGTCTTTCCCTGTTTCGTTTGCAATCTCTAAGGACGCAGTCTGTTATTCTTAATGCTCATCTATTATCTGTCATTCTCATTATATTTTATGCCCATGTCCATTTATTTTTCTCATATGCTGTTAGAATGCCATCTACATTAGTTTGCTCTCGAATTCTTGTTGCTCTATTTCTGTCTCTTAGTGTTATTCCCATCATTATACTTTCCATAGCTCTGAGTTGTAACTATCTTATATTCCAAGCCTTTATTAAGGCTCCAAGTCTCTGATAGTAAGTTAATACTGGTCCAATTCTGTGATCCATAAGTTAATACTGATAAACCATCTGATTAAATACTTTTCTTTTAGAGAAAGTGGTATTCTACTTTTCATAATCTCATATTGTTTACCAAAAGCTCTCATCCAATGCTTATCCTACTTTTAATTTCGGTCTCCTGGCGTGGGGAAACACTTACTTTCTGTTATAAGTATGTATATTCATTAACAATCTCTAGAGGTTCGTCCATAGCTATCATTTGTTGCGTCTGCATTTTCATTGAATATTATCTTAGTTTTACTCGTATTCATTTTCCGTCGTACATCTATATTTTCTCTAAATAGAACTCTATCATCAGCAAATCTTAAGTTGTTAAAGATATTCTCCATTAATGTTAAGTCCTACATTTCCCCAATCTAAATTCTTAAAGAACTTCTAGGCATGCTGTGAATAATTTAGAAATGTTCCTACCTTGTAACATTTGCCTGCAGTTCACATCTGGGGTCCTTCTAACATCATAAGTCGGTTTCTGTTACTTATCATTAATTATGGCTTAAGGGAGTTTTAATAATATGATTTGATCATGTAAATTGGAATATTTGTTATGGAAACCTTTTGCAGATTTTATAATTTTCATTTTAAACTTTTTAAGCTTATTATTATAGCTATTTATAAAACCGTAATATTTGTTTTTATATTATAAGAATTTCAAATATATAGTTAAAACCAATCTACTATTCTAGTATAATTATATTCTGGATTGATTGACCTCAAATTAATCAATCAATCTAGAATGTAATTGTACTAGAATAGTAGATTGGTTTTCATTATAAATGATTTAATTTAATTGGAACATTTTCCTGAGTTCAACATTGGCTAGTTTCAAAGACATACCAGTTCTTTCATTACTCTGTGGATCCCAAATGTTTTCGTTGAATCAATATGTCTTCCATGAAAACTTAATGTGTTCCAAAGAGAAATCCTTCAGTGAGGTCCTTTTATTGATTCCTCTACGTAAATCCCGAAAAGAATTCCAAAATTAGAAGCCTGACCTTCCAGAATCGAGTCGAGTGGGCCAGCCCCTTGATTTTTTTTTTTTTTTTTTTTTTTTTTTTTGACGCTGGAGTATGTTTAATGCAGTGCGTGGCGCAATAACATCATCTCCCCCTCCACATACTTCTCTTATCTCGCGGGGCTGGAACCTGGAACTGGTTCGATTCTCTCTCTCTCTCTCTCTCTCTCTCTCTCTCTCTCTCTCTCTGGTTTGAGAACTTTATTAATGCCTTTTTTAAAGTGAAACCTCTTCTTGCATTTGTTCATGAACTGGTTTAGCCTAGCGGAATATCTTGCAGATACTGGCTAGATCCAGGCAATTGCGTCATCAAAGAGTTTTCCCCCTTATGAAAAACTAAGTGGCCAGGACTAATTTCTAACAGGTCTGATTCAGTATATCTGCTCTAGCTTTTGGAGCTAATTTGGAGATTAGTATCTGATAACAGTGGTTCATAGCCTTTTTTTTATAAGATTCCAAATTCATTGATCCTTATCGTGAAAATATATTTGTTTTTTTTATGGTTTTAAAGTAATTTTGGTTAAGAGTTTCAGATGATTTATGCTAAGGCTGCTCGAAAGATGTTGAAGTGTATGATGGGTCTGGTGTAGACACTTGGTCTCAGGCGACGAGAGAGAGAGAGAGAGAGAGAGAGAGAGAGAGAGAGAGGAGAGAG
>NC_090752.1:45698558-45741058 GCF_036898095.1 Palaemon carinicauda
GTACAGTGGTAAATTGTTCGCCTAGCATTCGCTTGGCAGCAAATCGATCCCCGCCTGGAACCGTGAGTTTAATCTGTTCACTGGGGAGGGCATTGTTGTGGCTTGGCATCACAGGTTGTGGGGGGCGGGGGCGTTGGCTGCCCGGCCGATGTTTTGGTGAGCATGATCTGTTGTGATGAAACTGGAACTGAAACCAGCCACCTTTAACTTCTAATTAAAATCTGAGAGGGACCCAAAAATTGAAATTTCATATCAGCGTTCCTAGATCGCGAGATCAATTTCTACGGGTAATATTTGTGGCTAAATTCAGTATCAGTTTTCGAGCTGGCCCGCTATGAGGACAAAAATTGAAATATTACACATCAGTCACCGTCTAACTAATGATTGGTACATACAACACCAAATAGCCTCTCTGATCCTATAGTACCAGATATATTGCTAACATTTCCGGCATTTATCTCCGTGATTGATAAACGTTTGAAGTACTTGACTCTGCTGAGCAGCCATGCTAATCTGCGTTATATTATGCAACATATTCTAAACGGAGTTTTAAAGCCACAAGAAATAGACTTCTCTGTTTTGGAAACATGGTAGACAGCTGGCGTATTGGTCACCATGTTATAGCGTCTCTGTTGATTGGGCATGAGGATTCTTACCTCCCTTCAGCACCTTACCAAACTATGGGCCGGTCCACCCTAGGGCAAGTATCCGAGTTGGCTCAAAAACCGGCTTGGATGTAAAACGTCTAAATCGCCTTGTTGTAGCTACATCTACGTAAAGGCTGCAAATGCTCCTTGGACCAAACGTGCGAAATGCGTTTATTTCGTGAAAAAATAACAGTAAATACATCACAAAAAATGTGACTGCTTATTAGTAACCATTTAAGCTTGATGTTGCTTCAATGTTTGTTTATTCGCAACTGGGTTTTCTTGTCTTCTGCAGCTTACGCCAGACGCCAGAGGTCTGCAAGGTATGATTGCAAACCTCTGAGATAATATCAGCTTTTAAGGTGAATATTCTTGACTAACATGTGTGCGGTTACCCTTCCAACTAACCTGATACATAAAATCGTTATAATAGAAAATGCATCTAATTGTTAATACAGTTACAAATGAATATGTTAAGCAAATAGTTTATGCGCTTTTCTCTCTAATTGCTCATTTAGTCACTCATGATAAGGTCTATATATTTTGATTGTAGATACTGTACAAATGTGTCTGTAAACATTTAATATATAATTTAAAACTGAAAAATATTTTTAATACCATTATTTCTGTCTTTATCGTTATGTGGTGTTTTATCAAGTTCTGGAACACAGCCAAGAATACTTAATTTATTTTCTCTCTTTTATTTGTTACCGTGATCACGTTTTCTACTCAGCTTTCTCTGCAACAAGTACTGCATTATTCTAAATATGCAAATAGCTAATTCATGAAGTGTTCAGCTAGCCAAATAGCAGATCAAAATGTTTTGATTCAATTCTGCTTACCCAAAACATGGTTGATAACACTGACCCAATTAAACATTATTGAATGAATATATCAGAATTTCGCTGGCTCAGACAGCACACAACTGTACACACTCACAATATATATATATATATATATATATATATATATATATATATATATATATATATATATATATGTATATATATATATATATATATATATATATATGTATATATATGTATATATATATATATATGTATATATATATATGTATATATATATATATGTATATATATATATATATATATATATATATATATATATATATATATATATATATACACAACTTCATCCAAAATGGGAGTTGAAACTGCTGACGCATACTGAAGAGCACTTTAGGAAGAACAGTTGATGAATACGAAATTACAGTGTCTAGAATACCGTTAAACTCGAATAAACATCTTTCACATCTTTTTTTTTTTTTTTTTTTTATAAATATGTTGAAGTATGAAGATGGACAATTCCACATAGAAAGCATTTGCCAGTTTTTTTTATTTAAATTTCCAGTAAACATGATCGTTATTAATATCATCCAATACTGCATGGGAACCCAACTCTCTAAAGAGCCTAACTTAATTCATTTTAGCGTATAGTATACTTCCCAAGGCATTATCATTTCAGCTTAGATGGAAAATCTTAAAAGACCCTATGGGCCCTAAGGTCATTATTGCAGATTTATTTTCTGACGACTTACAGCAGGACCTGCTGCTTCGCTCAAGAAGAATAGACAAGAGTCACTGGGCCCTAGCCTAGGGTTGGTACTTTCGACTCGCTTGCCAGGAGCTCAACAGGTTTTGTCTCCGGTGCATGCCGAGTCCTTTTAAGGACGGGCTAGCATAACACAGAAGGGCATCATGATGCTTCAGGCTCTCCACTGTATACTACCGGATGGTTGGTAGCATTGTCAAGATCTCTTCTGGCGGACTGGTACCCCTGTCAATGTATTTTGCAAACCGGAGATTGGTAGCCCTGACAAAATACCTTGCAAACAGATTGGTAGTGCTGCAAAATTGTTTTCCTTATGAGTATCACCGATTAGTTACTGTATATAAATATTTTACGATTTTTTTTGACGTGTTAATGAAATCCTTCGAACAATAGATGCCGGCGAATATAGCTCCACAAACATCTGTCCATCCCGACTTGAATCCGGCTACGAAAGGGTTGGCGCGTCGAGAAGATGCCGATATCCTTAGGCCTCATGAACAGGTCGTTGTACACCTAATTTCCCAAATGACTTACGGCCCCGTCCTTCAGTACTATTGGACCTTGGTCTGAAGCCCCACCGCTGGGAGTTTAATGCCAGGTGCCTTTGGTTACCCCGGCCCAGTGCCCGGCAGACAACCTAAACTCCCAATAGCAAAGATCTATTTAGTTTTAAATCCGCATGTGGGAAAGAAGTAGTACTATTGAACAATACATTAAGAATTCCGGAATAAGCTCCGCAGGGTTCTTCTCGTATATGTGGAAGAAACATTGAACTGGCAGTTGTTTCGCAACAAAAATGTCTCTAGTGTAGTCAGTTGTAGGTTGAGCTGCTGTATATACGAGAGAGAGAGAGAGAGAGAGAGAGAGAGAGAGAGAGAGAGAGAGGAGAGAGAGGGGAGAGAGAGAGAGAGAGAGAGCGTGGATAACCAGTTTAAGAGACCTTATCTTTTTTAATGACCCTCGTTCTGGGTATGGGCACCTGCGCACTCCTTAGGAAACCCTCTGGGCGAATGGCCTTTAAACAATAGTAATCACTCAGGTACTTTTAGACCTTTGATAAACATCAGACGAAAGAGTAAATCATTTGAGTTTCTTCAGCGGAAGGAAAATAATAAAAGAAAAGGGTAGTTGACACAAAGCAAAACAAAAACACTGAAATTAATTTGAGCAGTCACAATGTATAGATCAAGATTTCATTCTGACTTTAATAAATGTGATAATAACGAATACATTCAACTATTATACACAACATCCTCATCTCCTCCTACGCCTATTGACGGAAAGGGCCTCGGTTAGATTTCGCCAGTCATCTCTGTCTTGAGCTATTAATTCAATACTTCTCCATTCATCATCATCTTTGCGCTTCATAGGCCTCAGCCATGTAGGCCTGGGTCTTCCAACTCATCTAGTGCCTTGTGGGGCCCAGCTAAACGTTTGGTGTACTAATCTCTCTTGGGGAGTGCGAGAGCATGCCCAAACCAACTCCATCTACCCCTCATCATGATCTCATTCACATATGGCACTCGAGTAACTCTTATAGTTTCATATCTAATCCTGCCCTGCCATTTATCTCCCAATATCCTTCTGAGGGCTTTGTTCTCAAATCTACTAAATCTATTGGAGATTGTTTCATTGTCATACCATGACTTGTGTCCATAGAGTAACACCGATTCATTGTCATACCATGACTTATGTCCATAGATAGAGTAACATCGATCTCACTAAACTGATATATAGTTTGATTAATATATGTAATTCCACGCGATTTGCTTTCCAAATTTTACTTAACCTAGCCATTATCTGATTTGCTTTTTCAATCTTTCACTAAACTCTAATTCTAAAGACCCTGCATTGGAGATCATAGTTCCTAAATACTTTAATGATTCCACCTATCCTTCCAATGATATTTCATCTTTCATTGCATACTCCGTTTTCATCATCACTGTCTTTCTTCTATTTATCTTCAGTCCAACCTCGTGTGATATTTCATGCATTCTGGTAAGCACTTGTTGCAAATCCTGTGGTGTTCTGCTAAGAAGGACAGCATCATCAGCATATTCTAGGTCTGATAAATTCCTATCACCAATCCAGTCCAATCCTTCTCCACCATCTCCGACTGCTCTAAGCATTACAAAATACACAACACGCATAAAATAAATTATGAGTAAAAGTTTGATATGGAAAATATCAAGTTTTTTCTCTTTCCTTTTCTGTCATAATGCGAATACTCGCTTAGAAACAGTTAACCGCTACACGGAACCGCACCCAAAGTAGCCTTGATGTAACAGAGAGAGAGAGAGAGAGAGAGAGAGAGAGAGAGAGAGAGAGAGAGAGAGAGAGATCAAAATAATCTGGCTTTCTCTGTTCCAGTTAACACATAACCTGTTTCTTTTTAAAAGACGTGTTTGTCAAATAACCCGTTTCTTTTTAAAAGGCGTTTCTTGGTGTTTCCGCTAAAAGAATTGTTAAATCAATAAAAAAAAAACGAATAAATAATTAGAATGAATAATAGCAATGAAAATGAATGCTTGAGTCTATGCAGAACTTCAATCATATAGTGAAAATTGAAACAAATAAATCCAGATTTAAATTCGAGTCACGTATCAAGAGAGGTAATTCAACGTTCGAGTGGGGCTCGAAACGAGGGTTCTAATCCGCATGAATTAATATAGGAAATCATACACGTCTACTTTGCATGTAAATTGCAATACATATATATATATGTATGGCTAATCTCTAGGGCATTGACCTATCCGTTGCTTTTGTCATTAATGAGAAGTCCTTTAAGCCTTTAATGTATGGTGTCCTCTCTCTCTCTCTCTCTCTCTCTCTCTCTCTCTCTCTCTCTCTCTCTCTCTCTCTCTCTCCTTACCTGCTACCCCTTCGATGGTGTGGTTCCTGGTGCCGCCAATATGTTACTAAACTAGCATTTTGGGATGAGGTTGCTACACCTACAACTAACTGGTTGGCCGAGTAGGCTAACTCACAGTTTCTAAGATGTAATTTTAGGACGCGGCTTTAGCTAACGGGCCGGGAAGTGGGCTTATATGCCTGTGGCATTAGACATCCATTTTGGGTCAAGTCAATTATCTAATTATATATTGGAGGCAATGTATGTTTTCTAAGCTAATCACAAGATTAGCTCTACATTAACAGTATCCATTTTTTTATTTACAAAATAAGATGACATATTTACATGGCATACTTTTATTTCCACAAAATCTTCTTCCAAATCAATACAATAATCTACTGTTTTTATTATGTTTGTGATTCCAAATGGTACAATTACTTGAACCAGCATGGAAACTACTTAATTATAAGCTGAAAATATTTAAAACTCATTAAATATTTTTGGTTAAAGATTATTTTTTATTTTCTTTTAGAATATAAATCACAATGCACCAGTCATAAGAGAATTTGCATTTTGATTTCACCAGGAATGCAGACTTGACCAGGAGCTCTTTGTAGGTCACTCATCCAATTACTGATCATAAAAAAGAATTGTTGATCATTATTGATAAAAAGACAGACTGAAAAGTGGCTTTGTTGGAGTACAAATATGGATCATTATTATTACGTTAATCGTTGTCTTTATGTAATCTAATCAAATGCATGTAGCACTATTGGTCCCTTTGCCTATGAATAGTTACACACACACATACTGTACACACACATATATATATATATATATATATATATATATATAATATATATATATATATGTATATATATATATGTATATATATATATGTATATATATATATATGTATATATATATGTATATATATATTATATATATATATATATATATATTATATATATATATATATATATATATATATATATATATATATATATATATATATCTAGGAAATGATTCTTCCGGGAAAATAATACGCCAATTTTGGTTTGAGAAGGTCAATTTGATATGCACCTGAAATTTTGGTTACTCGTTACATAAACAAAGAAAAAAATTGTCTATTTTTGAAGCGAACCTGGAAAAATACTGTTTAAATCATTATCTTTCATTTAGGTATCCTCTAAACTCATAGTAAATTTCCAGACTATTACCAGAATTTAACCAAGCTATCAAACACGGAAGGATAGTTGTACCCAAAGGCAAAAGATAAAAATGGAAATGATTTTATTTGCAATTTTTTGAACAAGGAGTGGAATCGTAATTATTTCCCCTCCCCCCAGCTGTTTAAATGTTTCTCTTATGCTTCGGGGAGGACATTATTCATATCGTTATTATATTTAATATTTTCATTATTATTTTTATTACTACTAGATTTTTTGTTATTTTGGTTGCTATTATTATTATTATTATTATTATTATTATTTTGCTAACATTTTGAAAAACTTTGATTTAATTTATCATTATTATTAGTACCTCTGCCAAGTAGGTTTTGCGATCGAGTGTGTTTAATTATTTGTTTGTGTGTCTGTGGATATTTGCCTGTAGACAGGATTACTTCAAAACTACCAGACGGATTTTGATAAAATTTTCACCGAAGATAGACCTTAGGACATGGACGAGCCCATTAAATTTTAGAGCTGAAACTGATCCGGATTCTAGATCTACAATTGCATTTTTCGTTTGTCTGTGGACAGGGTTACGTCAAAACTACTCGATGGAGTTTGACGAAATTTTTTACCACATATAGATATCAGATCATGGACGATCCCATTAAATTTTGGAGATGATCCGGATCTGGATCCGGATCCTAGATCCTGATTTGCATTTTTCTCCACATTTAAGATAATTTCAAAACTACTCGACGATATTTTGATGAAATTTTTCACCACAAACAAGTCTTAGGTCCTGGACGACCCCATTAAATTTTGGAGATGATCTGGATCCGGATCCGGATTCTAGATCGGGATTTGCATTTTCCTCCATATTTAAGATAATGTCAAAACTACTCGACAGATTTTGACAAAATTTTTCATCACAGATAAATCTTAGGTCATAGACGATCCCATTCAATTTTGGAGCTGATCCGGATCCGGATTCTAGATCCGGATTTGCATTTTTAGCCATATCAAAGATAACGTTTAAACTACTCAATGGATTTTGAGGAAATTTTTCACCACGGATAAATCTTAGGTCTTGGATGACCCCATTAAATTTTGGAGGGAGCTGATCTGGATCCAGATTCTAGATCCGGATTTACTTTTTTCGCCATGTTAAAGATAACGTTAAAACTACTCGACGGATTTTGACAAATTTTTCACCACCGATAATTCTTAGGTCATGGACGACCCCATTAAATTTTGGAGTTAATACAGATTCTAGTTTATTTATTTATTTTTCTGTATAGGTGGACAGGATTACGTCAAAACAAATTGACGGATTTTGACGAAATTTCCACCACAGATAGCTCTTAGACTATGGACGACTCCATTAACCTTTGGCGGAGGTCAGAAATCTCTGATTGCTCTTGTTATCATTATTATCATTATCTTTATCATTATCACTCTGCAAATATGCTACAGGAAAATTTTTTTTTAAAATTATCATCTTGCACTGTCATCTCCCCCTAAACGTACCCATGTTTGAGAGAGAGAGAGAGAGAGAGAGAGAGAGAGAGAGAGAGAGAGAGAGAGAGAGAGAGAAACTACTGGGGAGATCTAAACGATCCTTCAAACGAGTTTAGGCCCGTATTTCAAGTCCAAAAAACCAGGGCCAAGTTTGAAGGCTTCCCAAAGTTGTGTAACACCTTCCGAAGGGAACAGTTAGTCATACACTAACTTAGCCTCATCCAACGATTCTGGTCTCAAGATCATTAGTGCTTCATTTTTATCATGTTTTTGTTATATTTTGATATATATATATATATATATATATATATATATATATATATATATATATATATATATATATATATATATATATATATATATATGTGTGTGTGTGTGTGTGTGTGTATATGTATATGTTTGTATATATATATATATATATATATATATATATATATATATATATATATATATATATATATATATGTATGTATGTGTGTGTGTGTGTATATGTATATATATATATATATATATATATATATATATATATATATATATATATGTATATATATATATGTATGTATGTATGTATGTATGTATGTATATACTAATTTTTTGTATATTTTTCGCCAAATTGGATGAGGATAAGTTTTCTGTCATGTTCCGTATGTATGTGTGCATTTTTAGAACCGAAACATTGACAATAACAATAACTTTTATAAAATGATAATAATGAAAATGATAATTTCCTCTTTTAACTTCCTTTTTAAGACCTCACGCGTCAACATTTAAAGTGAATATATATATATATATATATATATATATATATATATATATATATATATATATATATATATATGTATATATATAATGTATATATTATATATATATTATATATATATTATATATATTATGTATATATATATGTATATATATATATATATATATATATATATATATATATATATATATATATATATATATATATATATATATATATATATATATGCATATTCGCCTAATTCGCTGCAAGACATCTATACATAAATCATATATTTTCAATAACATGAAATTTCTGGACCAATCAGTGATTATTATACATGTGCCACCATGGAATAGCAATTTCCCGCGTGAGGAATTAAAAATATATCCTTGAAAATATCACGCGTTAAATTCGTTAAGGTAGGTGTATACCATGGTAACGATGAAGATAAAAGAAAGAATAATTCATTTTGTAACTGGCAGCTAAAGAGAACATTACTTAATTTCAACACGCTCTCTCCTAGAATTCTCATGCAATGCTTATTTTTAGAAGCAGGAAACGGATGTTTCAGAATGTTATACTTTTTGTTTGTGTTTTTATGAATTAAAAGTTATTTTAAATTGTTAATAATGTAGTTTTCCACGTTCAATTTTCCTCGTTTTTACAACCACGCATTCTCACGTGCATATATATTTAATGTCGTCATCATCATTATTCGTTGCTAGTTCACTGCAGGACAAAGACCTCAGACACGTCCTTCCACTCGCGTCTGTTTATGGTCTTTGTATGTCAGTCTATATCCTCAAATTTCCCTAGCTGGTCAATCCATCGTCTTCTCTTCCTTCCTCTGCTTCTTTTACAATCTCTAGTAACCCATTCTGTTATTCTTAATGTTCATCTATTGTCTGTCATTCTCATTATATATCCTGCCCATGCCCATTTGTTTTTCTTATATGTTGTTAGAATATCCTCTTCTTTAGTTTGCTCTCGTATCCATGTTGCTCTTTTTCTGCCTCCTGGTTCCTAATTGCTCACTCCGCAAAATAAGTTTGCGGGCACTCTATCGCATTATAGGTAGGTGCATAGCTTCTAAGTTTATTCTTATTATTGTAATAAAGCTTATTTTACCTTTACCATAAATAAATTAATAATGAAATTCTCAATCTTTACTATTATCTCATTCTGCCTTGAAATCAGATAGTATAACACCTTGCTATCATCATTTTTGGTAACCTATTGTGGTCAGTTTGGACTTTTTAAATTCTTTCATGTGCATTGCCCTACTTATAAATGCAACCACATCCCTGCTAGGATTTCGTAACGTACATATACTTAAATCTATTTTCATTAACTGTCCTAATTTTGGGCATGAAAATAAATGTTCAATATTATCTTCTTCCTCTTGGAACAGGTCACACAAATTATCTGCTTATTTTCCCTTGAAATTTGCTATTAAACTGAACATAATATTTAATCTTGTCTTCATTACCAGGTTTGTATTATGCAGATCCATTTCTCTGATATAAAGCTGCGGGTCATTTCCTTCTATAAATCATAATTCTTTCATCACTTTTTTTTTCAATAGTTTCTTCTATTTTTTTTTTTTTTCATAATTCTGTTCTTGATTTCTTTTTCCAGGGTCTTTTTCCCTAACTTCTTATTTCTCCAACTTCCATCCCATATTTACTACAGATTTCTTTGATGCAGTTACTCCAGCATTTTCCATAAGGGTTCTTCAACTGATCCTCAATTATCTCTCTTACTAGTCTTTTTTTATCTCAGTTTATGATGTTATGGAAGAGCATTGATTTTTTATATTCTGTTCTGCAAGACTCCGGCCATATTCCTGCTTTTGCAAGTAGGCCCCAATATGGAGTACTTGCAGGTTGTTCATACATATTCTTTATTATCATATATTGAAGGTTTTTCAGATCTTTCATTATAGTGTTATCTTTTCCATAGCTCTCTGAGATGTAACTAGCTTTAGTAAGGCTCCTCAGTTTTTTATGCATACGTTAATACTGGAAGGACCATCTTATTAAATACTTATATATATATATATATATATATATATATATATATATATAGATAGATATGTATATATATATATATATATATATATATATATATATTCACCCATTTGGATTATTCTTTTGTTGGGGTTGTATCCAGAAGAGTATCCACTTTCAGCCAGGAAAGCTGGTGGTGGAAGACATCAATACCGTCAGTTTAACATTCTCTCTCTCTCTCTCTCTCTCTCTCTCTCTCTCTCTCTCTCTCTCTCTCTCATATATATACATGTGTATATATCATTATATATATATATATATATATATATATATATATATATATATATATATATATATATATACTGTATATATATATGTATATATATATATGTATATATATATGTATATATATATATGTATATATATATATATATATATATATATTCTTACGAAGATGGTCTAGCGTAGAGTAAATATCGTAGTATATTATTAATTCTATTTATATTTATTTATATTGTTTTCATTTGCGCATTGAAGAGATGATAACCAGCCCATAAAATGAGCTTTTCTCAAGTAGATATAAGTATTTTACGTAAATTACATAAGACTTTCGTCGCGAATTTCACTGTACTTTCTTATTCAAGTCAACATACGTAATTTTACGTTATTTTTTAAGACTTAACTTTTTATTTCAGGTATGTTTGCCATGAAGTCTTACGTAGTCTATTTGAAAGTGTTGTAGTATTTGTACCAACAGTGTGTCACACGATCGTACATAATTAATTTTGTATATATTATGCTTGTATCTTCGCTCTTCCCTCGCACTAAAAAAAACAGAATAAACATGTCTGCGTTTCCCCTATGTAACATTGTCTGTCTTTCGAACATGAAATTTCCTGTTGCCTTGAGGTTTTGTATATAAAGGAGAGTGTTCTATAATAAATTAACTCAGTTGCTTTCATACTGCCTTTGAGTTCACAACCTTCTCTCGGCCCATCACATTGGTGGCCCCGGAAGTTGACTCGCTCCCACCGCCTTCCACCCCCACCCCCCTCGCCCCTCCATCGTTGGTACTATGGCGGACTCCACAGAAGTTGGCACTGCGCCTGCCCCATTGAAACTTTCATCGTTCGCCAGCGGAGAGGCGTTTGCTTGGTTTCAGCACGCAGAAGTCCAGTTTCGCATCAAGGGCGTGACTCGCTCAACCACCAAAGCAGATTATGTTCTCGCGGCGATACCCGAGGACACCTTCCTGGAAATATCCGACTGGCTTTGTGAACAAGGAGACACCCCAATAGCGTATGACGCCCTCAAAACATACCTTTTGCAGTAGTACTCGCCGTCGCCAGCCGCCCGTATAGCAAAGCTTTTTCAGCTCTCGCAACAACCATTAGGGGACCAAAGGGCTTCACTTGCCCTCAGGGAAATGACCAGTATCGCTCGCCCTCAACCTGCCGCAGACGGCTCTCCTTGTGAGGTGAACCTACTTCGGGCCCTTTGGATACGCCGTTTACCCGGACCTATACGCGCTGCCATACCCGATGTTGATAGTTTACCCATAAAGGACTTGATGACCAAAGCCGACGCCCTTATGGACAGTCACTTCAAGACCTCTATCAACGCCTCCACCCCTGACGAAAAGGATGCCTATTCAACGTCAACCAAAGCTGACATGAATGCCGTAGGACATACACGCCTAGCCCGTGACGTGCCGAAGCAGCGACAAAGCCGCCCACCACCCACCAATCGCTCGCGACCCAACAAACGACTTCTACAGCCACTTACTACCTCCCATCCGCCGCAGTTTTGCTACTACCACTTCAGATTCAGGGCAACCGCGAAGAAATGTGCCGAGGATTGTCAGTGGCCAAAAAACGTGTAAGTAGGCCATCGCTCGTGGCGGTGGCCTCCCATGTTTCTATTCTTTTCTTTTTACATGATGCAGGAATGGGCGTGCAATTTTTGGTAGACACGGGTGCTTGTCGTTCTCTTTTGCCAAGGAAACTCTTCAAGACACGACGTAGTCTGTCTACATCTGCCGACGTCTGCTTGATAGTTGCCAACGGATCTGCGATACCCACCTACGGTTACGAGAACCTCACATTATCGTTCGGAAACGGTAAATTCAATTGGAAGTTTCTCGTTGCTGATGTCACATTGCCAATCCTCGGTGCGGATTTCCTCTCTCATTTCCACCTTCTGGTAGATGTCGCCCACCGACGATTGGTCAACGCAGACTCGTACTTGTCGACACCTCTTCAACCCGCCCCCTCTAACCTCGCTCTCCACATTAGTACACCCACGGATGCCTACGCCCACCTCCTCACGTCGTACCCGGAAGTTTTCCGTCCAGAATTTCGCCAAACGCCCACGGTTCCTGCCAAGCACGGTATTTATCACCATATCAAGACGACGGGACCCCCAGTCTTCGCAAAATTCAGACGTCTGGCACCGGAACGATTGGCAGCCGCCAAACAGATGTTCGCCGAAATGGAGGAAATGGGCCTTTGCCAAAAGGCCTCCAGCCCATGGTCGTCACCTTTACACATCGTTCTGAAGAAAGACGGCTCCCTCCATCCGTGCGCGCCTGAACATGCAAACAGAACCGGATCACTACCCCCTCCCAAACATTGCCGACGTGACCTCCTACCTGCACAAAGCGAAGGTTTTCTCTACGCTCGACCTCCTGAAGGGGTATTATCAGGTGCCTATGAACCCAGAAGACATCCCCAAGACTGCCATCACCACTCCGTTTGGTACATACACCTTCAATTACTCCTGTTTTGGCCTTCGTAATGCTGGGGCCACGTTTCAACGTCTCATGGATGGCATCTTAGGGGACCTCCCTTTCTGTGTATGTTATGTGGACGACATACTTGTGTTCTCTTCCTCAAAAGAAGAACACCACCGTCACCTGCGCATTGTGCTCGACCGCCTGCAACAAAACGGCCTTGTAGTCCGGTACGACAAGTGTACCTTTGGCGCCAATGAAGTGTCGTTCTTAGAGCACCGCAACACTCCTGAAGGACTCCATCCCCTCCCTGAGAAGGTAGCAGCCGTTCAGAACTTCCCCGCACCCTCGACCGTCAAAGCTCTGCAGGAATTCTTGGACATGATTAACTATTATCACCGTTAACTATTATCAGCGTTTTCTGCCAGCCATTGCCGCCACTCTTGCTCCCCTCTACGCCTCCCTCAAGGGCAAGCCAAAGGACCTGAAGTGGGGTCCCCTTCAAGAAGCAGCCTTCTGCAATGCAAAGAAGGCCCTATCAACTGCTGCGGCTCTCACTTTTCCTATCCCACATGCCCCTCTCCTTCTCTCCACCGATGCCAGCGACGTCGCTATTGGTGCAGTACTCGAGCAGGTGGTCAACGGCTCTCCCCGCCCATTGGCCTTCTTCAGCAGAAAACTGTCCAAGGCAGAATCGGGTTATTCTACCTTCGATCGAGAATTGCTGGTGGTGCACTTGTCTGTCCGTCACTTTCGCCATTTCTTAGAAGGTACGCCCTTCGTCATTCGCACAGACCACATGCCTCTGGTGCACGCCTTTACTCGACAGTCTGATGCCTGGTCCGTCCGGCAACGCCGACATCTCTCTGCCGTGGCTGAATACAATTGCACCCTTCAATACGTCCCTGGGAAAATGAATCACGTTGCCAATGCCCTGTCAAGAAACACGTTGGCTGCCGTTCAACTGGGATTGGATTACAACGCCCTGGCTGAAGCCCAACGACAGGATCCAGAGTATCAAGCATGTAGGACATCCTGCACGTCCCTCCGTTGGGAAGACTTCCCCCTCGAAGACTCCAACACCAGCCTCCTCTGTGACGTCAGTACTGGTAGACCGCGACCTTGGATTCCTGCTCCCATGCGCCGGCAGGTATTTGATTTAATTCACGGCCTTTCACATCCCTCGTGCCGTTCTACTGCACAGGTGCTGAAGGCAAAGTTCATTTGGCACGGCATTTCTAAGGATGCTAAGGATTGGGTCCGTGCCTGTACTTCTTGCCAAACTTCCAAAGTACATTGACACACGGATTCGGGAGTGGACACCTTTCCTCAACCTCAGCGTCATTTGGCACACATTCACGTCGACGTTGTAGGCCCCCTACCCACATCACAAGGACATCGTTACCTGTTTACCGTCATCGACTGAAGCCTGAAGCCATTCCCATGGAAACTGCAACGTCCGCCTCATGTACATCTGCCTTAATCTCTGGATGGATTGCAAGATTTGGTATCCCTGAGCATATTACTTCTGACAGGGGAACCACTTTCACCTCTCAATTGTGGACATCATTAGCGAATCTCCTGGGCATCACCCTACATCAGACAACGGCCTACAACCCTGCTGCCAATGGAATGGTTGAACATTTTCATTGCACCCTCAAAGCAGCTTTGATGTCCCGCTGCAAGGATTGCAACTAGTTTACTCAGCTTCCCTGGGTCCTCCTGGGACTAGGGACCACTCCTACAGACGCCCTCGACGTCACAGCAGCTGAAATGGTGGATGGCGACCCGTTAGTCGTCCCTGCCGAATTTTTTCCTTCTACAACCTCCTCCGACGATCTCCAGCGCATACGTCACGTCGTGGGAAAATTTACTCCATGCCGCCAGACTTACAAGCCCCCAGCGAAGCATCACATACCAACAGACTTGCACTCTGCAACGCACGTCTTCCTGCGCAATGACACTAGCAAGCCACCGCTAACGCCCCCTTACATGGGCCCTTTCCTTGTGATCCGCTGCAGTCCGAAAGCATTCCTACTAAACATTCGTGGCAAAGAAGACTGGGTCTCCATTGATCGTCTAAAACCTGCTTATCTTCTGCCAGATGACCCGCCTACAGTTCGCCTCTCTAGATCAGGGCGCCCTATTTAACATGTACAGTATGTCATTTTTAGGGGGGGAGCCATGTACCAACCGTGTGTCACACGATCGTACATAATTCATTTTGTATATATTATGCTTGTATCTTCGCTCTTCCCTCGCACTAAAAAGAACCAGAATAAACATGTCTGCGTTTCTCTTATGTAACATTGTCTGTCTTTCGAACATGAAATTTCCTGTTGCCTTGAGGTTTTGTATATAAAGGAGTGTTTTCTATAATAAATTAACTCAGTTGCTTTTATACTGCCTTTGAGTTCACAACCTTCTCTCGGCTCGTCACAGATTCATGCGAGATAGGAACAAGGGCTTGGGTAATGTTCTTTTATATTTTATGATGTATTGCGTCATGTTTGAGAGAGAGAATGTTCACTGACAAGTGCTTTCGAAGCTTTGGGATGTCCGGCCAAAGGATGTTATCTTTTTTTGTTTATTTCGGGGATAATAGGTAGGCAGAGCTAGCTGGGAGAGTTGTCTCACGGGTGCATTGATGTGTATCTGAGAGTTGCCTAAAACCCCCTGATTTTCCTCTTGACATTTTTATCAAGTTGGAAACTCTGGCGCCCTTGGGCAGAGGCTACGCTTCCTAAATAATATGGAACCTTCTGGAATTAGCCAAAGTTCATATATAAGGTGACCCAAGGTTGGGTTAGAGAGAGACAGACATACGTAGAGATCGAGTTAGAACCGCAGCCTCTGTCCCCACTCCCTCTCTCTCCCCCGCAAATAACCCAGTGTATTATCGAAAGTGTTCATTACGTTAGTGTGTCCTCTCCTAAGTGACTCTGTGCCCCGAAGCCAATCGTGTGTCAAAAATACACAAGACTATAAGGTGATTGTGAATTCATTGTATTTGGGCGAGTGTTGGCATTGTATAACGTTTTTTTTTGTAAATGGCCCTGTAGGGAAGATAGTTTAGTTGCGTGATCAGGTTATGTATTATTCATTAGGTGTCAAACTTGAACGTTGTATTATCAGATTTATTTAAATTTTTTTGTATAATTTTCATTGCATTATTTCTTTTCTTAGACTAAGGTTTATACAGATATAATAGTTCAAGTCAAGTTCTTATATAATTTCAAATCGTAAAATTTTTTATCGTAAGGTTTGTTCAGAATTAATTTTTTTCCAGTGACTTATTTTTGTTATGTAAATTCTTTTCAAAGTGTAATAATTTATATAGAATATATTTATTATTGTAAAGACTGTATTATTCCAATCATCATTATTTAGGACCAGATTCCGCTCGATTCCTGTTAAGAACCACAGTGAGAGTTAAATAAGTGTAAATAATACTTAAGAGTAATCACGTAGTTTGGTTTTGTGTGAGCTTAAGAGACCTTTGGATATTCAGTGTTTTATATATTGCTGTCTGGGAGGTATTTAACGGTCGCAGAATTCGTGTATTAATGTTTTAAAGTGTAATAGTTTTAATGTAAAAGCAAACAAGGTCATTTGGAATTGGAGAGGTTGATTAACTTGCCAGTCGTAGTATATATAATATTATATGCTTGGTTCCCAGTCACGAGTCAAAGTATAGTATATTTTTTTTTAATGCCCAGACTTCAGGAGTCATATCATATAATATGTTTTGGTGCCCAGACCATGGGAGCCATCATAATCGTATAATATATTTTGGGTGCTCAGACTCGGGATGCATATCATATATATATATATATATATATATATATGCACACCTATACATATTTGTATATATGTATATATATATATATATATATATATATATATATATATATGTGTGTGTGTGTATATATGTATATATATATATATATATATATATATACAGTATATAAATATATAGGTGTATTTTATATATATACATTTATATATATATATATATATATATATATATATATATATATTTGAAATATATGATTTTGTAATATCTATCACATTTTGACTGTTGAATCCAGTGATGAACATCACGTGCAGAAAATTTCTTCTGCAACGAATATCAATAATAATAAAACCGCAGAAAAATAACAGCTATATTCTTCATCTTTCCAAAATTTGACAGCATTTGCAAAGCAATTCCCTTTCTCACCTACAGTAGATTTCCTAAGTACATCTGCAGGGTTTCCCTATAGTTGCTTCTTACTCTTGAAACTCTTCCTTGAGGCAATAGCAGCACACGTTTGTCATTAGACGACGTGAAGTAATTAATAAGGAAAGATCGTGCGACTCGTAGCCTTGAGGCAACTTGCATTTGATTGTACAGATAACGTTTGGTTCATAAAGTGCCGAACTTATAGCGCAGAACAGAATGCTCGCTACACTTATGCACTCTTGAAGTTCAAGGGCACATTGGGAGAGGAAAAAGGTATATTTGACAGGCTACAGTGCATATGTTGGTTTGTCTGTTTTTGTGTTAGCGTTTGCTTAAGTATTTCCAATTTTAGTAAAAACTCTTATCTTTGTATACGATCCTCGCATTGATTTATCGCTTTAGCCTATTTTATGAATAATATTGATTCAGCCACCTGCTTATTGCTATATGAGTAATGTGCATATTGTTATTTATTAAGGTTATTTCATCCTCGCGTATACGTACAAAATTCATATTTTCATTTCTGTCTCTAATTTGGCCTACGAAATTAAAAAAAGGGCGACAAAAAAACAAGAAAATGAAACTAGATAGAAGGTAATAGACATTTCAATTAACCAAACAAAAACAGAGGAAAGTAGGAGGATTATACACACATACATACATATATATATATATATATATATATATATATATATATATATATATATATATATATATATATATATATATATATATATATATAGAGAGAGAGAGAGAGAGAGAGAGAGAGAGAGAGAGAGAGAGAGAGAGAGAGAGAGAGAGAGAGAGAGAGACTCCATGATCTTGTATTCGAACTACAGTATCTGTGTGAACAGAATGCAAAAATCTCTTCCACCCATTGTAACTTTAAATTATGTAATCGGCACCTTGTATAGAATGGTTCCATAGTCAGAGCTTTGAAACGGGGAATGGGGGATGAAGGGAATAGATAGTGGAGGGGGAGGGGGAGGGGAAGAGTTAGGGAGAGAGATCAGAGAGGAATGCAAACAATTCTTGCGTTCATTTGCATTTTAATGAATAATGCAACCTGTATCATTTTAGAAGTAGGTTTTGTCAACATTTATAAAGTTCATCAACGCACACTTATTCGGCAGACTCCGAACCTAGTTGATCATTCCCGCTGGCTTCGATTTCTCCACTGAAGAAAAAAGAAAGAAAAGAACTCATCGAACACTTAGGATTGGAGAACACGATTACTCGCGCTTCAAGTAATGAAATTGCTTGTCTATGACTTGCAACACTGTATGCGTTCTAGCGAGTTTCATTTGCAGGGTTGAAGACGCTTCTCTAAACACAATAGATAGTAGCATGTTTTAAAAATTTTAAAAGAGAAAGTGTCTTATGTTTTGGGGAGAAAAGTTTTATAAACCTTTTATCGGACTCTGAGAATTTCTTTGTTCTCAAGATTTTAACTTTATTTTTAAGAAACAAGTTTTAAGATAAGATTTGAATTTATGAATATAGATTTTTACCCAATTTATTTTTTATCTCTTATATTTGATATAATTTTATTTTAGTTAATTTTTTTAGCATTTATATAAATATTTCTATTCCCGAATTCAATCGGGCCATCTCTGTAAGAGTTGAACTTAACTCATTAGGCTGGTAAATTTCATTTTAATAATGATAATTATAATCTCAATCAGCAAAATTTAGACAGAAAATACTGGGTTAAGTGACCACCGGAAAGTGCCAGACACCGTCGGCATATAAACCTCTTGAATATCAATAGTGAAAGGCATGGGGCTAATAACCTAATCCCATGAATTATTCAATGAAAAATCGGAAGGGTGATACCTTTTAGTACCACTTCTATATAACAACCTCATATGAATTACTTGCTGAGCAATCAAAAGGATAATACCTTTTTGTACCACCTCTAAAAAAATGCGTCTCTCTCTCTCTCTCTCTCTCTCTCTCTCTCTCTCTCTCTCTCTCTCTCTCTCTGGAAGAAGCGTTGAGGAACATAGTTCTGATTTTGACACGATATATTTTACCCCATTTATCACTCAAACTTTAAACAATCTAGATATAGATTAATCTCATCTTTTATTTGCTCATTTTATTGAAATTCAGCCCACTCGACTCTTAACTAGAGAATGCCTTGACGGAGTCACTCGGTTTCAACACGGATTTTAGTGTCCTTGTTGAAGCGTTGTGACGGGCAAGAGTTGGCTCTCGAACTTGGGGAAACTTCTCCACCAGTTCGACACTAAATTTCTCTGTCTATTCTTTTTCTACTTCACAGTATTAGTCTGATTTCCTCCTAATTGTATAAACGTTATTTTGTCTTGCTGTCCTCACTAGTTTATTTATCCTTGTTTAATTATTTATTTATACTATTTTTATTTCTATTAATTTATTTTCTTTCTTAAATGGCGTGGATACACGCTGCTTAGATGGATATGTTTAGAGGTGTTTGCATTAAAAGCTGTATGTGTCAGTATCGAATGACCTCAGCAATCCAGAAGATGGTTTCGACCTATTTGTCCGAACTACTCTCAAGGGTTGGGTCATCGGAATCCAAGGGGAATCCAATCCTTGGGGTAGGACTCTCGGCTAATGGCCGGAAACCCATCATTACAGATACAGGGAGGATGATTCCATATTTTTATGGTTTTCAGTCCCAAAAGGCGGGTTTGGCTCACACCTGTGCCTCTATATCTGGTTTGGTGCTATCCTAAGGGCAGGGTTTGGAGTGGACCATCGGGGAAGTATACTTTTATTGTGCCGATAGTGGAAAATGTAAATTTTCCTTCCAACGTGTGATACTTTCTTAATTTTCTCAAGCAGGCTGAACAAACAAACAACTAAACAAAAGCAAAAACACACATTAAACAAAAAACCTAACTCTGGATTTTTCGTGTAATGACCCCCCCCCCCCCCCCCCCCCCCCTTCCCATCCCCTGGATATGCTGACTGCCCCACGGCACTGTTGACGACGTCTGAAATTCTGGAAAGGAAAGTCTAACCGACTCTTCTTCTGTGGCCGTATCTTCCTTTCCAGCTGACGACCTAAAGACCCAAAAAGATAATTCTCTAGATACCCGGTGTTTACGCATTGCATCCTTGTATTTAATCTTTCCCACGATGCCAGGGGAATAAAATATGTAGGCAGTATAAATGAAAATTTAGGAGTTTTGTATTGTGCAGGAATTGCTCGAAGTTTCATTTATGAAGACTCTTTCAATCTTTTCAAACCTTTTGGAAAGATTGAAAAAAATAAAATCAAAACCCTCAAAAGATAAGAAATATTTTAAGGCTTATATTACTTGCTGTGTACCCGAGCAGTCAAAAATGACGTCTAAATATTAAGATACACAAACACACACACCTTCAACCCTTCCCCCCTTCACCAGCTTTCCTAACTGTAACCCGTTGGTTCAGTAATTTGTGGGTGAGTGTGGCTTTAGAATGTACCCCTCAAGGTATCCCCTCTTACTAGGGTATGACTACTCCCTATGCCCATGAGCGTTACAGGAGAGAAATACATACACACACATGTACATTTATATATATATATATATATATATATATATATATATATATATATATATATATATATGTATATATAGTTGATAGTTGGGTTCCTCCCGGGAATCGCAATTTTACCAGAAATAAAATAGTCAATGCTGCTATCATCTTTATTCGGTAGTTTTCGACATAAATTATGTTATCCTCAGCCTATCTGCAATTATCTTTGTCAAATTAATAAAATTAATAAAAATCATCCTAAGTACATAGCAATTCAAACGGTCAGTAAGAAAAAGTTATATGTCTCCTTTCCGTACTATGGGTATGTTTCGGAGACACTAAGAACAGAGGTTATGATTGTTGTGGGGAAGTGTTATCCCCACATAAATTTAAAACTAATTTTTACTAACAAGCTCTCAGTTGGCTCAGTTTTAAGTATAAGGGGAGTCTACCTACTCCATTGTGTTCCGGTGTCATATCCACTTTTCATTGTGCACTCTGTAATGAGTGCTACACTGGAAGCACATCTAGACAGCTTCTGTGTAGGATTTCGGAGCACATGGGGAGATCGGTTTTAACCAATATACCTTTAAATAAGAAGCTAATTTCAGCTATTTATGACCACGCATTTAAATCTGGTCATGCCATTTCTAAGGAAAATTTCAAAATTACAGACATAGCAGCGAATCTTGGAGTCAATACATTTTAAAGACAAAAGCCAGTTTGAATGAGGGCTTGCCGGTGGCCCATTGATCCGTTTGGTCTGTGGGTTCCTGCTTTGGATGGGTGGTCATCGTCTCCTGCGGGTGACTAGGTATATTAGTTATTGAGTTTTTTATATAGTTATGTGTAATAATTTTTTATATGGTTTTATGTTCCTTGATTAGTTTGATTTTAGAGCTAGTTGGGCAATTCTTGGAAGTATATCTTCCTAATTATGTATTTAGGATGATTTTTATTAATTTTATTAATTTTACATAATGTTAATTGCAGATAGGCTGAGGATTGCATAATTTATGTCGAAAGCTACCGAATAAAGATGGTGATAGCAGCATTGACTATTTTGTTTCTACTATTTATATATATATATATATATATATATATATATATATATATATATATGTGTGTGTGTGTATGTATATATATATGTGTATGTATATATATATGTATATATATACATATATATATATGTATATATATATATATATATATATATATATATAATTGCTCTTTATTATATAGGGATTTTGATTCTTCCGAAACTAAGATAGTTTTTTTTTCAGGTATTATAAATGGCAAAGTTTCTGACCTCACCTGCCATGAGGAAATGCACAGTATCAAGAATACTATAGACTGAGTTTGATTATATACTTCGTATGATGAAGTTCAGGAAATGTCCCCTAGAATCATACCCGAACCAATTTCGTATGTCGCATTATACAAGGAAGGGTATAATAACATTGCTAAGGGCTACGAGTGCCTAGAAAAGAAAGTAGGTAGAATTCTCCAAGGCAACCTGAACGATATGGTCAAGGTTTGCTAGTTAAGGTTGGCAAGAAACTCAAGCTGTTTTACTTCACCAAAATTTTGATATTGCTAAGGGAATCATTTATAGTAGAGATCTTCACGAATTTTCAGGATATACACTTGAGAAGTTCCCATCTGCTATCTTCAAAGTTAGATAACTGAAGGATACCAATGATGCAATCTCATCGATATTTTTTTTCCAGTCTTCCCATACCGGACTATATAAAAATCCTGTATTTAAATATTTCCGTCAAGAAAGTCCATCCACGTCTAATGCAGTGTTATAAGTATTATGGTTTTGTCAATGTCAAATGTACCGATGGGAAAATGTAATTGTTCAGAGTTCCTTGCCCTCTCTACAAAATATATAGCAGACAAATTTTGTTTTCATTGTAAGGAAGCTCACTTTCCAAATTCTGGACAATATCCTCAATATAAACTAGAACAAGCTATATTTGAGATAGTTATAATTTAGTGTATTACACTCAGGGTAGCCAGAAAAAAATTCTTGATGAGTAAAACCTCACAAAACATGACTTATTTCAGTGTTGTACCCAGTCAACTTGATCCAACTATGAATTGAAAACCTACTAGTTCTTTTACAGGTGGTAATTTTCATAATCCTGATAATTCCATTTTCTCCATCAAGTCCTTCAACCAACCCTCTGAAGAATTCTGTTACTAAAGCTTCAAGTCAAATACAGGTTTTGCTATTTGAACTCTACGGTGAAATCGAATTCAAGCACTACTATAGTTATTCCCAAGCCATCAGCTAAACATATGAATTTCAATAGCATAGTTAAAACAGAAAATAATCGTACAACTGAAAATAATGAATCTAAGGAAGAAGCACAAATTCTTGTACAGAATAAGTTTTGACTTGCTTGCCACTAAAGACACCACAAAAGAAGTGGAAAATCTCTCAGAAGTAGAGATAGGTAGAAAAAAATGGATACTTGTCAGTACAATTCATCCCCCCCCAAAAAATAATAATAAATAAATAAATGATAAATAAAGTAAGAATAATGAACATTATTTCACCAAGCCTAAAGAACTTTCTCATGTAGTCATTTCACTGGCAGTTTCACTTGTAGGTGCATCAAATCAAACTGTTGCAGGTCTAGAAACACTACCCTAAGCCTGAAAGTGAAGTCATTACTAACCCAGTTACCAAGGCCGTAGTGGAGGTCGAGATCCTTAGGAATCTACATGATTTTCAAATAGCTGAAGCAAATCTGGTTAACAATGTACCCATCAGAGAAGTAAATCCATCTCCAGTTATAGGTATAGCTGGTAAATCAATGGTTTTACAGAAAAAAATACCCGCAAAATTTCACGTGGCTGCGATCATTACTTAATTTTTCAATTTCATGATATTGAAAACTTAGATATACATAAAATTGATAGTGATTCAAAACTTTGTCAAAAACAAAAATAGAAAACAAAATAATAAATTAGAAGTCGACAATACTTATCACAGTTGTGTTGATCAAGTGATAATGAGACTGGCAAGAGACACTCTTCATCTCGAACAATTTATAGCAAAACTGAAAGAAAATAATCCAAATGATATTCAGGAAGTTAAGCATAATTAAAGTTAACGACAGGAAACTATTTCTAAAGAACCAAATCCTAATAAAAAAATGTAATGCTAACACAGTTAAACAGAAACTCAACTGTAGGAAAATAAGCAGAAATGACTCTGCCTAGTGGAAATCCATCTTCATTGCCTCAATGTTCAACCCATACACAATTCAATGGAATAGTAATGGTCTTAAAACCATTGACAGGGGAAATTAAAAAATTATTAAAAAAGATATAATCCTATTGCATTATGCCTACAGCATACCAATGATACTATTCCTTCAATAGAAAATTACACCATTTCGCTCATTTCCTTCTGCTGAAGTATTAGAGAACTGCGATCTACTGTATTATTATTATTATTATTATTATTATTATTATTATTATTATTATTATTATTATTATTATTAAATGCTAAGCTACAACCCTAGTTGGAAAAGCAGGATGCTATAAGCCCAGGGGCCCCAACAGGGAAAAATAGCCCAGTAAGGAAAGGAAATAAGGAAAAATAAAATATTTTAGGAATAGTAACAATATTAAAATAAATATTTCCTATTTAAACTATAAAAACTTTAACAGAACAAGAGAAAGAGAAACTAGATAGAAAAGTGTGCCCGAGTGTACCCTAAAGCAAGAGAACTCTAACCCAAGGCAGTGTAAGACCATGGTACAGAGGCTATGGCACTACCCAAGAATAGAGAACAATGGTTTGATTTTGGAGTGTCCTCCTCCTAGAAGAGCTGCTTACCATAGCTAAAGAGTCTCTTCCACCCTTACCAAGAGGAAAGTAGCCACTGAACAATTACAGAGCAGTAGTTAACCCCTTGGATGAAGAAGAATTGTCTAGTAATCAGTGTTGTCAGGTGTATGAGGACAGAGAAGAATCTGTAAAGGATAGGCCAAACTTTTCGGTGTCTGTGTAGGCAAAGGGAAAGAACCGTAACCAGAGAGAAGGGTCCTATGTTGTACTGTCTGGCCAGTCAAAGGACCCAATAACTCTCTAGCAGTAGTATTGTATATTCTTAACTAGTGTACGCCACCCATCAAAAATGACTGATAGATATTGAGATAGATATGCATACTCACGCACACAGATTCAACCCTTACCACCCCTATCCCCCTTTCCTAACTTCAACCCCTCTCACCAGGGTATGACTACTCTCTGCCCTACCAAAGGGACAGTCTTCCCGGTGAGCGTGATGGTCCTGTAGAGAGTGGGGTTCCCCTGTTGTATGTGACCGGAAAAGCAGCCACCATAGTAAAAGTAAGCTACAACCCTAGTTTGAAAAGCAGGATGCTATAAGCCCAAGGGCTTCAACAGGGAAAAATAGTCCATTGAGGAAAGGAAATAAATAAACTACAAGAGAAGTACTGAACAATCAAAATATTTTAAGAACAGTAACAACATTAAAGTAAATCTGCCTTACAATAGAAAAAAACACTCAAGAGGAAATGAAATAAGATAGAATAGTGTGCCTGAGTGTACCCCGAAGCAAGAGAACTACCTTTCTCCAATAAAGCTCTTCTTCAATCAAAGGAATAGGAGCAAATAGGCTACTATAATCTACAAACATGAGATTGAACGTTATTCAACCTTCTCTCTTTTTTTCCATCTTGGATCATAAAGAAAACTAAAATATGCTTCCATCTTTTTTATTTATCAAAGAAGCTTGGCTATACTCCGAGTTATCACAAACAACATGTCTTGTGTCATATTCAAAGGAAAAGACCTCATTATGCTGTATACACTGATGGTTCTAAAACTTCTCTAGGTGCTAGCTGTGCTGCAGTGTCCTCAGACTAAAGATGTCCGGTGTCACTACCTAGTGAAGCATCAGTATTCGCATGTAAACTAAACGTAATTTTATTAGCAGTTGATGTTATTAAAATAATAGAAGATAAGTTGCATCATTAGTTTGTCATCTAAACTGATTCAAGAAGTGCCATAGAATCTCTTAATGTTAAAATATGTTTGAATCCCGCCCATATTGGGGTTGTTGTTAGTGAAAAGTCCGATGCCACAGTTAAATCAGCAATAGATTTACCACGAAAGATATCAAAATACCCGTTAAAGATCATATAATCATCATGAAACATTTCATAGTAGCAAAATAGCAAACGATCTGGGATAATAAATATAAGGTAACAAATTAAAACAAATAAAAACAATAGTGTCTTCATGAGAATCATCATGGCAGTAGGATAGAAGAAAGAAGGCAATTTTAGCAGGATTCTGTATTCATCATCAGGGCCTCGGTTAGATTTCGCCAATCGTCTCTATCTTGAGCTTTTAATTCAATACTTCTCCATTTATCATCATCTACTTCGCGCTTCATAGTCCTCAGCCATGTAGGCTTGGGTCTTCCAACTTTTCTAGTGCCTTGTGGAGCCCAGCTAAACTAATCTCTCTTGGGGAGCGCAAAGAGCATGCCCAAACCATCTCTATCTACGCCTCATCCTGATCTCATCCACATATGACACTTGAATAATCTCTCTTATAGTTTGCTTTCTAATCCAGTTATTCCCTTTAACTCCCAATATCCTTTTGAGGACTTTATTCTCAAGTCTACTAAATCTATTGGAGATTGTTTCATTGTCATACTATGACTCGTGTCCATAGTATTTCACGCATTTTGGTAAGCAAGCATTGCAAATCCAGTGGTGTTCTGTTAACAAACAAAGCATCATCAGCATACTCTTGGTCTGCTAAATTCCTATCACCAATCCACTCCAATCCTTCTCCACCATCTCTGTCTGTTCTATGCATTACAAAATCCATGAGGAGGATAAACAACATAGGTGACAACACATTCCCTTGGAGTACTCTGCTGTTCACTGGAAATTCATGGATAAGACTCCATTAACTTTATCTTTGCACTTGCTCTTCTCATGAGCAGACTTAATCAATTTATATATTTAGGAGGAATTCCATATTAACGCAGGACTCTCCACAAAATCGGTCGGTGCACACTATTAAAGGCTTTTTTATAGTCCACAAAGGCCATCAAAAGGGGATTTCTATATTCTACGCATTGCTGTACAGCTTGCCTCAAAATTAGAATTTGGTCAGTGCAACTTCTACGTTTTCTAAATCCTACTTGTTCATCTCCCAGCTTGTCATCAATCTTCCTCTCCAGTCTCTTAAGAATAAGCATACTATATATTTTCATAACAACTGATGTAAGTGTTATGTCTCTGTAATTATTGCAATCAGTCAGGTCTCCTATTTATGTTATTATCACCAAAACTCCTAACTCCCATTCACCAGGTTTAGCCTCTTCATGCCACATTCTACAAAATAAATTGTAAGTAATCTGAGAGTCACTTCATTTTCGGCCAGTATCATCTCGGCAGTTATTCCATCGTATTCAGGGGCTTTCCATCTCTTTAATTTTTTTAGGATAGCTTCAACTTCAAACACACTGAATTCATTCATGGGTACATCAAGGTCTTCATCAGCTTCAGGTATATCAATCAAATTATTCCCTTCATATCTTCTATTCATAACCTCACTGTTCCATCCAACGTTGTCTTTCTTTATCTTCCGACGCTATAACTGAGCCATCTCTCTTTTTGATGGCTATATGCTTCTTCTTCTTCTCCCCAGCCGAGATTTCATTAATAATTTTATGAACAATTCTTACACCATATCCAGTTCCTGAATTCATAGCATCGTCAGCCTCATTTCCTTTACTGTCTAAATATTCTCTCCTGTCAGTCCAGGCTTTTCTTTTGATCTCACTATCAATACTGGAGTACTTAGCATGCTCTACCTTGTAATTTTCATACTTCCTGGAAAACTTTCATCGATTAAGTTCTGTCTTTGTCTCCTTTTTATAGTATCCCTTATTGGGCATACAGAATTGTCGCATGGCTTTTTAATGTGCTCATCTCACGAAACCTTTCCCAAATGCAATGAGTTTGGACAGCGAATTATGTTGTGGTCAGAAAACTTTTTCTGCCATGATATCTGATTATGAGCACTTTTCTCATTTTAAGTTTTTGATTAAAGGTTTCTAATAAGCACAGGTTTTGTAGATAAGATTTAGATATCTATGTATCATAGGTTTTAATTTCTAACTTATTTTTTATTAATAAGATGTAGTAATATATATATATATATATATGTGTGTGTGTGTGTGTGTGTGTGGGGTGACGTTCTACAACATACTTAAACGTTTGAAACATATGAACAGCTGGTGGAGTTGATCGATTTTTAATTTCGTAAAGAATAAAATTTGAGTGAAGCTAACGAATTTGTAAGTTATAAGTTTAGCATTGATCCTTTTTTTATATGATATGGAAATAGGTTACTAGAAGTAATAAATTTGCGAGCTTCAAAATATGACAGCCTTTTCTGTTATCCCAGACTAGACAGGTAATGATAATAACAATGGTATTATATATTTCTGGTATATATGCACTTTAATAGGAATAACTTCTTTGGAGGCTATTTCGTACGGGAAAAGGATTAGTCTTATACACGCAACAAAATCGGGCGAGAAGACCAGCAAATGTATAAGCTGCTACTAAATTTAGTTAAAGGATCCCAGCGCTGGCTTTTTGCTCTCGGGCAACCCTTCCTCTGCAGAATCTGGAGGAGTTCCTTGTAATTAAAGAACGACAGACAATTTCTAGATCATTCTGTACGAAAGCGCAATCATCTTGAACGAAGAAACGTGGTTCACGGTTAGCGTATGTTTTACCAACATTCCTCTGGATCAAACGCAATGTCCTTGAATTTAATCTTTACCGCAAAACCTGCGACAGCCGCTTTGGCTACATCAAGACCCACACCGGGCTACATAGAGTCCCGCCTCCCACCCCTAACAAAAGATGACTCATCTTGAGGTGATGCGTCATTTCCTAAAGGTAGTTGTGCAATAAAACTCCCTCTGTACCGACTCCCATCGACATAACATTGATCTATATAATCAAGTTATATACCCTGGCGAAAAATGCAAGGTGGTGAGGATAAGTCTAGGTCTAGGTTAATCAGGAACTGTATGGTTCTTGACAAGGTCTGGAGAGTATACTCAATAGTGTAGAGACCTTGGTTCTTGTGCTCTGTATTTTCGAAAGGTCATATTAAAACCAGGTGTTGAAAACCGAAATTTACCCTATTTTGGCGGGCCATCTGCTGTTGCCATTCCGTCGGATGCAACTGCAAGTTTGCTTCCTCTGAGTAAGCAAGCCCATCATTACGGTCGTTTACAACAGACATCAGATTATAAAATTTTAAAGATATTTTTGCGTATTAAAAAGCTGAAAAGAAATTATTTAGCGGCTTTCATTTCACGGACTGATAGTAAAACCCATTTTATGGTATATATTAGATAAGATCCTAATAAACAAAATATACTTGTTCACCTCTGTTTGTTATCTTTGTTAATAAAAAATATCATACAAGTATCATGATGTCTTTAGAGTTATATTGCATGCTACTTTTCTTGGCCATGCTAGTGGTGTGTTATTTGTAGGTTTAGATTAATCTTCCCTTGTACCAGCACAGGCTCTTGTTCTGGAAACAGTCCACAGCCAAGGTCTCTCTCTCTCTCTCTCTCTCTCTCTCTCTCTCTCTCTCTCTCTCTCTCTCAAAGAAAGAAAGGAAAATCTTCAAGAGGCACTTGTCTATGAGCGTAGTTGACGGCGTGGAATAAAATTGCATTATATTAAAGTCAAAATGTTAACAACAAATAGGCCTATATGTTAATGAAAACACTCCAGTACTAATGTCAGCAAGTCTCCACTCCAACCTATTTAAAAATGTAAGTAATATTAACCTAGTTTATAAAATTACTGAATAATGTTTTCATGAATTGAAAATTTAACACATGTATATGAATTAGACTTATACTGTGATAGTAAAATATGTATGTCTAACTAATGTAATATTTATACAGTATGGAAAACTTTTCCATGAATAAAACTGTCAACCTTATCAGTAAAGGAACCAAATAGAATCTACAACGATATCCATTTTTTTCCCGGTGAAACTTTACGCTTAATTTAAATGCTATATCTGGGCGCATTCTTCCTCGACAACAGACACTCATTTGGATAAAAAAGTGGCGCGAGCACATCTGTGATTTAAGTCCTACTGAAAGAAAGATCATTCAAGAAATATACAAATTATCTATATTTCCTACATGTAGACTCATCCAATTTTCAAGCTATGGTATATATTTCATGAAGTGTTTAGAAACTACCATACAAAAATAAAACCGAAGTTTTATTTTTTCGATGATTTGACTCGACTCCACCAAGGCAAAAAGTGAAAGGACATCTTCGCATACGAGAACAATACTTTGCTCTTCAAGGGCGGAAATGTCGCCACAGACAGAACACGAGGGGCTTATTGGAGAACAATGACCACATAGCGCATGCAACGGGAACAAAAGAATGAATCGAGCTACTGCACCAGACAGGTACAGTTCATGAGTATAGACCTATGATAATTTTCTATCCGGATAAACATACTACAATATTTGATCTTGACCTGACCATCTATTTCAAGTTCTTATCATATTTACTGGAATTGAGGAGTTAAAAGATGCTCTGAGCAAACTTGCAAAGTAGAAAATTCATCTAGCACGAGTGCTTTGATCTTCGTAGTACGGAATTAATGTTTTGTGTCAGAATTATGTAGCCTTGTTTTATCACAAACTCTAGTATGGGAGAAAGTTATAAGCATTAGGCCGAAGCAAAGTGCAAAGTTAAAGTAAGTCTTAATCCTCATTTTTTTTTTTTACATAAACAAGATGCGAGTATAATGACTTTATTAAGATAAAAGTTAATTACAAGGAACCATGATGATTTTTAAAAGTTGCTCACCATTGAAGTAGAGTTGATCTGTTGACGGTTTGGAGCCTTTAGGAGTTCTCATGTCTCCAAGATTATCCTAAAAAAAGGAAAAAAAAGAGAGAGAAAAAAACCGCTGCAAATTTATTGCATGATTCAACCGTGACTGTACGTGACAGTGTCATGATTCTCGTTTCTGCGGAATATGAGGATCTACGATTTTTGATGAGATAATAGAGTAATTCGTTGTCTCAGAGTGAAAATGTGCATAGAAAATGGGGTTCTAAGTAGAGAAAACTGATTCTTCTTGCACGAACCAGTGAAAGCCGGATCGGGCGCAATTGAATTCCGCTCGATATTATTGCGTTGCACTCGAGTATGAGCAGTGGGCTTTTTATGTGATCGTTGGTTTAGTTTTTTTTTTCTGTAAGTATTAATGTCATTTTACATTAAGTTAAAAGAAAATTCACATGATGGGAATACTTAAATACAAGGTAGTTCCTTCACTATTATATACAGTGATAAATAAAGTGATTTTTCACCAACACATTAAGATTTAAGTGGCACCTCTCATTTGCAATAAATGATATTAAAGGAATCTGCATTTAATCTCTCTCTCTCTCTCTCTCTCTCTCTCTCTCTCTCTCTCTCTCTCTCTCGAGAGAGAGAGAGAGAGAGAGAGAGAGAGAGAGAGAGAGAGAGAGAAATTCGTGAGACTATATTGTATGATAATATTAACTTCTGATAATTACTATTGACATATGCTAGTTATCATGGAAATATAATAATGAATTAGTGACATGTATATAATTATGCATATAAGGTCACGATCCCCCCAAAAAAATAATTGACAGAATAAGGGAACTAACAGTTGCATGAAGTATTTCACCTTCCGATAAAACTGCAGAATAGTTGCATACACTTAAAAGGTAAAATGCTATGTGATAATTGTGATGACTGGTTCTCAGGGACAGGTCAGGGTAGGAGGTTCAGAGGGGGCGAAGTCCCCCGGTCGGGTACAGCCCACTATCGTACTTTAGTTTAGGAAGTTTTGTTCGGGATGTAAATTAATTGAAGTTGGCCTATGGTTTTTATTTCGAATGGCGTGCTAGTTCATTATATGGTTTTACTGTATGTCCATCAAGCTTGAAATACAAATGATTTATTATTATTATTATTATTATTATTATTATTATTATTATTATTATTATTATTATTATTAGCTAAGCTACTATCCTAGTTGGAAAAGCAGTATGCTATAAGTCCAAGGGCTCTACAGGGAAAATAGCCCAGTAAGGAAATGAAACGTTAAATAGTTAAGTCGTTTATAGTAAAACTTTTAAAGAAGACCTGTTCAATATAAAAAAACATTTGCAACAAGATAGAACTTCTGAAGATTAAATCATTTTCAATCTAATATAGTTATTTATTATCATAATTTTAATTTGATATATTAATATGGTACTATAGAATATGGATTAAAAACAGTTGTTGAAATCTAAGTTGGAGGAGCCTTCTTAGGTAGACGTTAAGGAACCCGAGTGTGGCAATAATAAAGAATTTCAATTCTGATTCATTATTAGACAATAACATTATCCTATTTACTTAATTGAGAGAGAGAGAGAGAGAGAGAGAGAGAGAGAGAGAGAGAGAGAGAGAGAGAGAGAGAGAGAGAGAATATTCCTATTGGCATTGTGCAAAGGAACTCGAGAGAAACCCTTAATTACTTAATGGCCCAGCACGAAAAAAGTTAAAAGAAAGAATATGTACCCCAGCTCCACCACATTAGCAAAACTGGCCTGGCGATGTAGAGGTTAAGATAAATTATATAATTATATCATATCAATGATTAAAGGAAATATCAATAAAAAAAAGGTATGGTAAAATAATAGTCCACCTAGAATAAAATGAAATAAATTTCAATCTTTAATCACTTAACTAGGTACTCTAGACCGATCCTACGAAAGGGAAGCAACTTGGGTCCATTTTCCGAGAAATACATAGACTTTGGTGGACCTAAACAGTGTATTAGTACCTAGTTGTTAGTCAGTTATGGTGGACCATAAGAATGTTGAGAACCGGGGCTTATTATTATTATTATTATTATTATTATTATTATTACAACCCTAATTGGAAAAGTAGGATGCTCTAAGCCAAAGGGCTCCAACACGGAAAAATAACCCAGTGAGGAAAGGAAACAAGGAAATAAATAAACAAGAGAATTGATGAACGATTAAGATATTTTAAGAACAGTAACAGCATTAAATTGCATCGTTCATGTATAACTATAAAAACTAAAAAATCAAGGGGAAAAGTAATAAGAGAAAACAGTGTGTCTGAGTGTACCCTCAAGCAAGAGAACTCTAACCCAAGACTTAATTTTGGAGTGTCCTCATAGAAGAGCTGCTTCCCATAGCCAAAGAGCCTCTTCGACCATTACCAAAAGGAAATAGCAACAACAATTACAGTTAACCTCTTGAGTGAAGAAGAATCTAACTCATTAGTCGACACCTTGTTGAAAAAATAATTTATACATTAAGAATTCTTCATCCCATCTCTCATCGATATATTTAGACCTATTAAAGAGAAACCATTGGGAGTTTCCCCTGCAATTCCACGCAGTCGAGAATGTAGCAAGCACTTGTCTAGGTAAACTCCAAGGTCGGGCTGGCGTTGTTATTCTTCATTGGCTGAAGAGAAGTTGAAAAAAGGCCAGGAGAGAGAGAGAGAGAGAGAGAGAGAGAGAGAGAGAGAGAGAGAGAGATAGAGAGAGAGAGACTAGTTTTAAACTGATAAAACTGGTTTTAACCACGGAGGTAACGTTGGTGTTTGGGTGGGAGGCTACCTAGGAAACCTTGTTATTATATTATCTTTTATTATTGTTTTTTTTTTTTAAATACGCTGCAATGATAAACCTAAAAAATATATACTGAAATGACTGGCAAGAACATAGTTTTATTGCGCGGTAGTATTTCACAGATGTAGGCCTATGTTCTTTGACTAATATGACGTTTACTTTATTATTTAGTTTAGTATAAACATTTAGAAGAAAGCACATCTTTGCTAAAGAAAAAATATTGATAATTTAGGTAAAATAATGATTCCAAAACTTATAGTTCTTAAGAGTAAAAAAAGTATTTGTGCGGAATGAGAATTAGTTATGTTTTTCTATTATATTTATGTACTATATCACTACTTCGTTCACATAAAATGTCGTTACTCAGCACTCAAATGGTCTTTCAGTTTCAACTACACCCCTTATTGCACTCATTCGCATTTCAAGTCCTACTTGTGAGGAAATCATTGGACCCTGAAAAAGGACGCCCTTGCCCTTCAGTACCTTGCCAAGGGCTCCTTTGCTAACTATTAACATTGAATACCTTTATGTTTACATATGCCTACTTGACGGTTAGTAAAATGTTCAAAATTTTTTGTAGCCTTACGAGACTACAATTCTTATAATTTGTGGATGTTAGCGTACTCCTATCTGTCTCAGATTGTTAGTCTATGCCTATGAAGTCTGGTAGTCATTTAATTGTATATTTTAGTATCGACGTATCTGCTGGCCTTGAAAATGAGTCGGTACAAATGCTAATGAGGATTTTTTTTTTATTTATTTATTCAATTTTTTTGCAGTCGTTCGCTCGCTTGTTGTAAAATAACAGGGTTTTTAACCCTAGTACCTTCGCCCACCTTAGTGCAGAAAGTTTATTGTCATCGGGGCGTATGAGACCATATATTTCAACTCCACGAATCATTGAATAGAGTTGGATCTATACAAATCATAAACTAGTTTTTTTCTATTTCCCGGGAGGGAACCCTTGATAAATAAACCATGAAGATATGTATACCTGACTCATGTTTTGCAATAGCATGTCGAAATATCAAAGGATCGGTATCTTAAAAAAATCAAAAGTGGTGGTTTTCTTTCATTCAACAATGGCAGTCGTTGTAAGGTATAATTTTAGACACTTAGGCCATTTTACGTGTCCCTGGTATTCTTTTCATAAATCTTTCTTGGTTGGTTTTGTTAAAATGATTCAGGTGTATGACGATTCTTCGAAAAAGCTTCCTCTGTTAATTTATTTTCATTAAAAATTAACATATAGATTTTTGTACTAGAATATTAACAATATCTGTTATATGTCAAGGTTCGTTGCATGGCAAGATCTATGATGACAAAGAATAAGAAAAACTACAAACTTTCTAACCTCTTTGCGACGTCATATTAGGAGAATATAGGTAGTAGGTTGGTCAGAGCACCAGAGTTATTGGGTCCTTTGACTGGCCAGACAGTACTACATTGGATCCTTCTATCAGGTTACGGCTCTTTTTCTTTTTGCCCACACATACACCGAATAGTCTAACCTATTCTTTACATATTCTCCTCTGTCCTCATACACTTGACAACATTGAGATCACCAAACAATTCTTCTTCGCTCAAGGGGTTTACCATTGCAATATAATTTTTCAGTGGCTACTTTCCTCTTGGTAAGAGTAGAAGAGACTATTTAGTTATGGTAAGCAACTCATCTAGGAAAAGGACACTCCAAAATCAAACCATTGTTCTTTTGTCTTGGATAGTGCCTTAGCCTTTGTATCATGGTGTTTCACTGTCTTGGGGTAGAGTTCTCTTGGTTGAGGGTACACTCGGGCACACTATTCAAGCATATTTCTCTTCCTCTTCCTTAAATTTGTTATAGTTTATATATAAAAGAGTTATATTAATGTTTTAACTCTTCTTAAGATATTTTATTTTAATTGTTAATTGCTTCTCTTGTAGTTTCCTTGTTTCCTTTTCTCACTGGGCTATTTTCCCTGCTGGAGCCCTCGGGCTTAAAGCATCCTGCTTTTCGAACTAGGGTTGTAGCCTAGAAAATAATAATAATAATAATAATATTAATATAAAGTAGAAGAGACTACAAGATCAGTAAGTTGTCACAGACTTCAACAATGTCGTGCAAAATTTCAAGAGAAAATGTAGACTTTAGGCTCAAGAAATAAAAACGGTTAATCATAAAGTGTTTTCTCACGTTTCCTTAACAGATTGATCATTCGTCTGAGTTTCCTCATTTTTGCTCTTATTCTGCCAGTTGATATCTATCGCTCGCCTTGAGTGTGAACATGTCCATCCAGTTCTTGCAAAGGACGCTTCTCCATTTTAGTCATGATCTTGTTTCTAACAACGACTTTTCTCCTTTAGAATCTGAATGTACTTATACACACACACACAAATATATATATATATATATATATATATATATATATATATATATATATATGTGTATATATATATGTATATATATATACATACATACATACATATATATATCATCAGCCGTAGTTAGTCCACTGCAGGACAAATGCCTCAGAAATTTCCTACTTGCATCTGTTTATGGCTTTTCTCTGCCAGTCTATACCCGCTAATTTTCTTAGCTCGTCAATCCATCGTCTTCCTTTCGTTCCCTTGTTTCGTATGCAATCTCTAGGTACCCGTTCTGTTATTCCTAATGTCCATATATTATTTTTCATTCTCATATGTCCTGCCCATGTATTTCTTACATATTGTTATTATGTCTTCTACTTAAGTTTTCTCTCGTATCCATGCTGCTCTTTTTCTGTCTCTTAGTGTTATTCCCATCATTATTCTCTCCATAACTCGTTGAGTTTTAACTAGTTTATGTTCTAAGGTTTTCTTAAGGATCCTACTAGTAGTTTATGATGCATACATTAATACTGGTAGAACCATCTGATTAAATACTTTTCGTTTTAGAGAAAGTGGCATTTTAATTTTCATAATCTGATTTTTTTATATCAAAAGCTCTCCATCCCATGCTTATCCTGTTTTAATTTTCGGTCTTGTGCCCCGGGGAAACAGTGCCTTAAGTATTAGGACAGACAGACAGACACACACACACATATTCAGACTACTGTCATTTTAGATTTTTCATTTTCTTGAATATCAAGCTACGATATTGTTTTGAATCTAGCCAGTGTAGATGCTACAACCCGAAAGACTTCAACAGGGAGAAATAGCCCTGTGAGGAAAAGAAATACGAAAATAAGTAAACTTTATGAAACGTAATAAATAAAGAATATAGAATATTTTAAGATCCTGAAAAACATTAAAATTGATGTGTCATATATAAACTATGAAGAGAGACTCATGTCAGCCTGTTCATCATAAAAACATTCGATGCAAGTTTGAACTTTTGAAGTTCATTGATTCAACCGCAATTAGGAAGATCACGCCAGAATCTGGTCACTGGTGGAATAAAACTTTTAGAATACTGTTTAGTTTTGAGCCATATGATGGAGAAGGCAAGACTGTTAGAACTAACTGCCTACATAAAAGTTATAGTATAATATGCAGGATGGTACTGTCCTGGAATATCCGAATACAAAGGATGGTCAGAATTATGAAATTTTTTATGCAGCATGCACAAAGAACTAACTGAGCCATGGTGCCAGAGATTATCATTAAGATCAGCAATAAGAAATTTAATAGACAGCAAGTTTTTTGTCCTAGAAATTAAGATGAGAAACCGCAACCGCAGTAGAAGACAATGAAGGAATTAAAACATTTCTTCAGATCACCAATCATCTTAAAAAACTTACTTAATAATTTGTGCAATTGAAGAAGAAAAAGTAAATTTACAATAAAGAATCACACCTAAAATTTTAAAGGAGTTGTATCTAGTTGAAGCAGCCACTGTCCTAGACCTATTTCCAATCTTACTTCGAGCTTTATTAGGATTCAACTTCATGCTCCATAATTGGCATCATGCACTAATTTTAGCTGGACCTCTTTTTAAGAGATTCAACAACCCAAGATCTACATTGGGAAGATGGAGTTGAGTAAAGAGAATAGCATCATTTGCGTATGCAACGAGGTTGTTTTCTAGGCCAAACCACATATGCTTATATACAGGTAGTATGGAAAGTAAGGGGTCAAGAACACTACAATGAAAAACACCAGATAAGATCCTAAAATCAAGTTCTTGATTCTTGATAGCTTGTGGGAATGAATTATGTTATTATTATACCCTTTTTTTTATATGTGACTAATAACATTCAGAATATCCGTGACAATAAACTCGAGCCCAGACTTATTCAAACTGATTTTGGTGTTGCCACTGAATTGACTAGCTAAAATTTGTTGCATTGACAACTTGAAATTTAGGTGCTGTTAGTTTGTTACTTGATCTTGTTCACCGACTTTTTTTTTTTAAAGCCACTAAGATCGGAGTCATTATTATTGTCATTTCTATGAAATCTAGGCTTATTATGTCTGTTGTTCCGTGAAAGCAGCGCAGTGTCGTTTTTAATTTTTTATGTGTAACATGACTAGATATTTCAATAGCGCATTATGCCGATGAGGAAGTTTCTTTGCGGTTTTCCACAACGGGAATTTATTTTATTGCCAATCTTGGTAAAGATCTGGAACAATCTGTACATATGTTGGCAGTAAGGTGCAATGCTGATCTCAATCCGGATTCCCACTCTGTTACCATTTTTTCAAGGTAACGTAGTTCTTAACCAATCTGAATATTTGACGGCTCCTAGTGTTACCTCCAATTCCAAACTTTATTATCACAAATAAGAACGTATATTTTTTCAACTTTTTTTTTACACAGTCAGACAACTAGTTTAATTTCACTTGGTTTCCTGTTGTCAATGAAAAAAATCTGAAACATTATTCAGAGCCTTTGGTCTCCCAGAATCATAGTAATACCTTATATATTAGATGCTGTCCCCCTTCTTGGATCTTTATCATCTTAAGACAAAATTAACAAGTGGTGGTTCACTTTATCCTGGTCATATGAATGATGAATAATTTTCCTCGACAGAAGATAATTTTTTTCGTTATCATCCTTACCTTTCATTCAACGCGGAATCCGTGCTCTGGATTTTCTTTCCTGCGGCTGATTCTTTGTCCCTAGAGGGACCCCATACCTACTACAACTGTTTGTCAAAATAGTGAAGATAGGAATGGGGCCTCCATGATGCTGGACTTCAACATCTCTCAGAGGGAGAGATAACGGAAAGTTTTCTTTTTAAAACCACGAGCTGACTTGAGAACCTAATGGTAAGAATTTAGACGGACTGTTGTCCAGTAAGTTGTTAGGACCCGATGATTGAACTTTCAAACTTATTGACCGTAGTTTTTTTTTTCTTTTTTTTTTCAACCATGGAATGGTTTTTCCTGTAGAATTCCTGCTGTTCCTGATGCTAACCATTACTGCTTTAAATTCCGTAATGCCATTTTTTTCGCTCCTGAATTATTTGGTTGTTTATGATATATATATATATATACATATATATATATATATATATATATATATGTATATATGTATATATGTATATATATATGTATATATGTATATATATATTTATATATTTATACATATATGTATATAAATATATATATATATGTATATAATATATATATATATGTATATGTAATATATATATGTATATATATATATATATATGTGTGTGTGTGTGTGTGTGTGTATATACATACAGTATATATATAAATATTTATGCTGGTTCCTTTTTATTTTCTATGATTCTCTTCCCACTGTCTTGAGCATAATTCAAGTACTTATTCTGTTAAAATATATGAAAGCATTTTGGAATTGGAATGGTCCATATTATAGATCTGCATCGTCATCAATAATAATGATAATAATAATTATATTGCCTAAGTTTACCAAAAATTACAAGTTTCACAGTTCCATTATTGTCAGAATGAAATATTTTTGAAGAATTTTGAAGTTTTACTTTATTATTTTTTCGTATATTTTTTACTAGCAAAGCTTATATTATCAGTGACTCAGTATTTTTATAAGTTTATTGATTTTAGATTATTTGTAAGATATATATATATATATATATATATATATATATATGTATATATATATATATATATATATATATATATATATATATATATCATATCATCAGCCATTACTAGTCCACTGCAAAACAAAGGCACAAAGGCCCCAGACATATCCTTCCGTTTGCATCTGTTCATGGTCTTTTTACGCCAGTCTGCACTAGCAAACTTTCTTAGTTCTTCAATCCATCGTCTTCTCTCCCTTCCCCTGATTCTTTTGTAATCTCTAGGGACCCATTCTGTTATTCTTGTCCATCTATTATCTGTCCTCATTATATGCCCTGTCCATTTCTTTTTCTTACATGCTAGAATATCCTCTACGTTAATTTGCTCTCGTATCCATGTTACTTTTTTCTGTCTCTTGGTGTTATTCCCATCATTATTCTTTCCGCAGCTCCTTGAGCTGTAACTAACTAACCGGTATGTTCTCAGGCTTTAGTAAGGCTCCAAGTTTCTGACGCATAAGTTAAAATTGGTAGGACCCTTTGATCAAATACTTTTCTTTTTAGAGGAGAGTGGCATTTTAATTTTCATAATCTCATTTTGTTTACCAATCCATGCTTATCCTTCTTTTAATTTCGGTCTTGTGTCCTGGGAAAACACTTACTGTCTGTCCTAAGTATGTCTATTCATGAACAATCTCCAGAATTTCGTCCATAATTCTTATTTGTTGTCTCTGGATTTTCATTGAACATTACCTTAGTTTTACTTATGTTCATTTCAGTCCAACATTTCTGCTTTCTCTATTAAAATATTCTATTATCTTTTACAATAATTCCTCCCATGATTCACTAAACTGAACTATGACATCTGAAAATCTTAAGTTGTTAAGGTATTTCCCATTAATATTAATTCCTACATTTTCCCAATCAAAGTTTTTAAAAACTTCTTCTAGGCATGCTGTGCATAATTTAAGAGAAATGGGGGCTCCCTGTATAACTCTTTCCTCAATAGGATTTTCTCACTATCTATATGTAGTTTTAGGTTTGCTGTATTTCCTGTATAGATATCTTCAATGTTCTTACATAAGATTCATCTATTCTGTATCTTTAAAGGGCTTTCATTAGTGCATATATATATATATATATATATATATATATATATATATATATATATATATATATATATATATATATATATATTATATATATACACACATATGTTTATATACACATATATATTTATTTATTCAAATATCAAGTCTCAAATATCTTTCGATGCTGAATTCACATCCACCTTGAGATCATTGATCAAAAGGAAAATTTCATTTATGAAAAGTAGTTGTGCCTGGTTAAGGACTCACCTTTTGCTGGAGAAATAAAGGTGACAGTTGACTTAGACTATCCAGCTATCGAAGACTCAAATCCTTGCTTTGGGAAAAAGTACTTATCATAAAAATATTTTCTTTTGGGTGTGCTACCCTAAGGAAGAATGAATTCTATGATAAAATGTATTTGTTGGTTGATACCCGAATATATGGAAATCGCGAATGTTAGTGATGAAATTTACACACACACCCACACACACACATATATATATATATATATATATATATATATATATACATATATATATATATATATATATATATATATATATATATATATATATATATATATATATACTGTATATATAATATACACATATATATATATAGTAATACCTTAGAGATTGAACACCTCAGAACTCTAAAACTATGGCTTTTAAACAATTTTTCGAAAGTTTTCCACCTAGGAAAACTTTGACAATTTGAGGGAACCTGTATGGGTTGAAGATGCTTTACCAAGGTGACTGACACGTCCTAGATAAGGCAACTGACCTATATTAAGCGTAGCTCTCGCCAGGTTTAGACCAGTAAAACATCGTTCTGCGAATTTTTTTCATTAGTTTCCTTTATCTTAGTGTGTTTAGAGTTCATCCATGCTCAATGGTTCTTAAAAAAATAGTAGTAGCAGTGATAAGCCAAAAAGGAAAGTTTCTTGAATCACTATGGAACCAAAAAACAAAAAAAAAAAAAAATTATTGAAAAAACAGAAAGGTGTCCGCGTGACCAACATTTCCAGAGTATGATATACCGTAATCGAATATCTATAAATTTTTGAAAATAAAGAAGTCATTAAAGAAGGCAATGTAGCAAAATGAGTGTCATATGAATATAAGCAAAGATGTAATGTTATTGAGGAAATTAAAAAAAATTATTATATAAAATATGTGAAAGGACGAAACAAAATACATTCTGACATCGTTAAAAAGACACCAGGAAAAAGTGATGATGCATATTCTGGTGAGAGTTTTAGAGCTAGCCAAGGCTGGTTTCATAAATTTGAAAATATAAGTGGCATTCATAGTGTTTAAGGCACGGGGAGGTTTCCAGTTCAAACAGAGCAGTTGTTGAGAAATATTTTGGGGAATTTAAGAATTACATTAATACTGACAGCAATAGTCCACAATAATTTTTCAACTGCGATGAAATTGGCCTCTTTTGGAAGGAAAAGCCAAGGAGGATTTGCATCCCATAGGAAGAGATGGCTTCGCCAGGGCATAAGTCTATGAAAGATATGCTTACTCTGTTGTGTGGGTTCATGAGTGGACTTTAAAATCAAGCCCTTACAGTTATTTGCCATTCTAAACACCCAAAGTTTTTCTAGAAGAATGTGATAAAGTAAAACTTGAGGGTGACGTGCAACTCTTAACAATAAAACC
>NC_090752.1:45743558-45753558 GCF_036898095.1 Palaemon carinicauda
GGCTACTAAGTAGAGTATCTCATTCCGTGTAATACTTTTGCTGTTGGGACACATTATAACGTTCAGAAAAGCAAGTGGCTTTAGTTAGTTGACATCCGGATGGATTCTTGTTCTTAAGAATTGAAAAAAAATCGATACTACTTCAGTCAGACGTTTTCGAATTTCTGGAAAAAAAAAAGGTTACTCCAGTCTCTTTGGTTTCCTCATTCCGTGGTGTCTGACCACAACGTAGCTTTTCCCTGGATATGTCAAGAACTCTTCCAGTTTTAGGATGGCGAGGACGGAAAAAAGAGAGAGAGAGAGAGAGAGAGAGAGAGAGAGAGAGAGAGAGAGAGAGAGAGACTGGGGATGGGGGTGGGGTTGCGTGGTGCAGGCGGAAAAGTGAAGTAGAGAGAACAAACTGCGCAGGGGAAATGTCCGTGTAAATGTTCTTGAGGGAAGTTGACGGAAGGTGAAAGTCATTACAGTATATTTACTTGTCTCTAGTTGTCTTAAAAACAGCTGACTTTATCCAAGACAATTCTTGATCAATGTTAAAGGTTTAGAAAAATGAAGTCCTCCATGTTGGGTTCAATTTCGTTGCAACTTTTATTATTATTATTATTATTATTATTATTATTATTATTATTATTATTATTATTATTGTTTTTGTTGTTATTAGTAGCTAAGCTACAACCCTAGTTGTAAAAGCAGGATGCTATAAGCTAAAGGGCTCCAATAGGGAACAATAGCCTAGTGAGGAAAAGAAATAAGAAAATAAATAAATTACACGAAAAGTAATGAATAATTAATGCAACGTTAGAATAGATCTACCATATATATATAAACTATGAATATGTCAGCCTGTTCAACATAAAAACATTCGCGGCAAGTGTGAACCGATTCTACTGCCTGATTAAGAACATTCCTCAATTTGTTAATAGCTGGAATAAAACTTCTAGAATACTGTGTAGTATTGAGCATTATGATGGAGAAGGCATGACTATTAGAATTAACTGCATCCCTAGCATTACGAACAGGATGGTACATTCCGGGAAGATCTTAAATCTACCAGGGACTATCATCATTATCTCCTATTATGCCTGTTGACGCAAAGGGCGTCGGTTAGATTTCGCCAGTCGTCTCTATTTCGAGCTTTTAATTCAATACTTCTCCATTCATCATCTCATACTTCGCGCTTCATAGTCCTCAGCCATGTAGAGGTGGGTCTTCCAACTCTTATAGTACCTTGTGGAGCTCAGCTGAACGTTTGGTGAACTAATCTCCTGCGGAGTGCGAAGAGCATGCCCAAAGCTTCTCCATCTACCCGTCATCATGATCTCATCCACATATGGCACTCGAGTAATCTCACTTATAGTTTCTTTTCTAATCCTGTCCTGCCATTCAACTCCCAATATTCTTCTGAGGGCTTTGTTCTCAAATCTACTAAATTTATTGGAGATTGTTTCATTGTCGTACCATGACTCATGTTCATATACAGTAGTAACACCGATCTCACTAACCTGATATATAGCCTGATTTTTATAAGTAATTTCAGGCCATTTAATTTCTAAATTTTACTTAACCTAGCCATTGTCTGATTCGCTTTTTCAGTCTTTCACTAAACTCTAATTCTAAAGACCCTGTATTAAAGATCATAGTTCCTAAATACTTAAATGATTCTACCTTATTAATCCTTTCTCCTTCCAATGATATTTTATCTTCCATTGCATACTCCATTCTCACCATCTCTGTCTTTCTTCTATTTATCTTGAGCCTAACCTCATGACATATTTCATGCATTGTGGTAAGCAAGTATTGCAAATCCCGTGGTGTTTTGCTAATAAGGACAGCATCATCAGCATACTCTAGGTCTGCTAAATTCCTATAACCAATCCAGTCCAATCCTTATCCACCATCTCCGACTGTTCTACGTATTGCAAAATCCATGAGGATAAACAACATAGGTGATAACACATTCCCTTGGAGTGCTCTGCTGTTCACTGGAAATTAATTTTATAACACTCCATTAACATTAACTTTGGACTTGCTATGCTCATGAACAGACATAAGCAAATTCACATATTCAAGAGGAATTCCATAATTATGCTGGACTCTCCACAAAATTGGCAGGTGCACACTATCAAAGGCTTTTTCATAGTCTACAAATGCTATAAAAAGTGGATTTCTATATTCTATGCATTGCTGTACAACATGTCTCAAAACGAAAATTTTGTTAATGTAACTTTTACCTTTTCTAAATCCTGCTTGTTCATCTCTCAGCATTTCATCAATCTGACTCTCCAGTCTCTTTAGAATAAGCATACAATATATTTTCATAACAACTGGCATAAGTGTTATGTCTCTGTAACTATTGCAATCAGTCAGGTCTCTCTTTTTTTTTCTCCATATTCATCGACACTCCTAACTCCTCTTCATGCCACATTCTACAAATTAATCTTGTAAGTTTTCTGGAAGTCACTTCATTTTCGGCCAGTATCATCTCGGCAGTTATTCCATCGTATCCAGGGGCTTTCTATCTCTTTAGTTTTTAATGATAGCTTCGACTTCAAACTCATTGAATTCATTCATGGGTACATCAATGTCTTCATCAGCTTCAGGTATATCAAATAAATTATTCCCTTCGTATCTCCTATTCAGAACCTTACTAAAGTGATCCATGCAACTTTGTTTTTCTTCCTCTTCTGTTGTTATAACAGATCCATCTCTCATTTTGATGGGTATATGCTTCTTCTTCTTTACCCCAGTCGAGATTTCATTAATAATTTTATGAGCGATTCTTACACCATATCCAGTCCATGAATTCATACCTTTGTCAGCCTCATCTGCTTTACTCTCTAAATATTATCTCCAGTCATTCCTGGCTTTTCTTTTGAGCTCACTATCAATACTGGAATACTTAGCATGTTCTACCTGGTAATTATCATTACTTCCTCGAAAACTTTCAATAGTCAATATGTGTCTTTGTGTCCTTTTTATAGTATCCCAAGAATCATTTGATATCCGTGGCTTTCTCCTTGTAACTGCGTGTCCCAAGACTTCACTACCAACTGACTGATGTATGTTCTTAATATCACATAAATCTTGATTAATTGTCTGTTCTTCATCTCTTAAAGTCTCTAAGATTGCAAATCGATTCTTTCATTCAATTGCAAATGTTTCTCTTTGCTAATCTTCTGAAAGTTTATTTGTATCAAACTTAAGTATTCTATCTACCTTTCTGTTGGGTGCTTTCAGCTTTAATTTCAGTGTGGTAATGAGGAGCTGGTGATCACTACCAATATCTGCACCTCTATAGCTTCTCACATTTCTCAGAGTCCTCCTTCTCTCTTTATTAATAGCAATGTGATATATCTGATTTTTGTAATTGCCACATGGTGAAGTCCATTTATATTTGTGGATGTCCTTGCGCTGAAAAAGAGTACCTCTAATGACAAAGACTATATATTATTGTTATTATTATAAGTCGTAGTAGTAGAAGTAGTTTTATTATTATTATTATTATTATTATTATTATTTACTATAAAAATTTTCATTGAAAATAAATCAGAAACCTTTTCCCGGGCACTGAATCGCGATATATATATATATATATATATATATATATATATATATATATATATATATATATATATATATATATATATATTTCTTTTATAGAAAAACACTGATAACCCTCAAGGTCTGGTGTCCTCGTCGATAGATGGAATGAAATTAAATCTAATTTTGATTATGGTCATCTAAGATTAAACTGTCCTAATGTCACCACTGATCCTTTCTCTAAGAACAGCCCATGATAAAAAGATTAATAAAGACAAATGACAATATGTTAGGTTTCTGCTTGATCTTCTGACTACTGGAATAATCCGGTTCTGCTGATCATGAATTGCTTGCATGGTTGTGGTGAGCTTGCGTGGGTGTTGGAGTCACGCTGGTCATGAATTGGGTGACCTATCAATCCAGGGAATGTGTCTGGAATTTTAGCTTTTCGGTACGAATCTCGATGGTTTGTTCTACATTTTAAACGGCGTCAATGACCTTCGATGTCAGGATGCCAAAGAACTCTGAATCAATCATTCAATCTATATTTTATTTCATCTCATCTTTAACATTGAATGATATATTTCCTTCTCCCGATGATGTTGAGTTAATGACTTCGGCTTATTTTTGGCAATTTGTATAATGAGTAACGTATTGGGAGCTTAACTACATAACTTGAGTGATTTCATCTCATCTTTAACATTAAATCACATACAGTATTTCATTCCAATGGGATGTCGAGTTAATAAAGACTTCAACTTATATTTGTCATCTTCCATTTATATTAAAGAGCAAAAGTCTGGATATATATATATATATATATATATATATATATATATATATATATATATATATATATATATATATAAATATATTATATATATTATATATATAAATATATATATATATTACATATATAAATATATTATATATATATTATATTTATATATATATATATATATATATATTTATATACTGTATATCAGACGTATAACTACTCTGTCTCCCCCTCGTCCCTCGGGTTAGGGGGAAAGAGAGTAGTCATACCCTGGTGAGAGGAAGTGCCCTGAAAAGTACACGCTGGTTATGGTTAGAAAAGGGGGTGGGATGGGAAGGGTTGAATCTCTGAGTGTGTACATATCTATCTGTATATCTAGCCGTCATTTTTGACGGATGGTGTACACTAGTTTTACCTAAAGAGCACCATATAGGCAACATAACCGCGTAACTTGAGTAATGATGAGAATTGTAGTCCCCGAAAAGCTAAAGGGTTTTCTTCAGTAGATCTCTTAAGAAAACAAAGGAATTTAATGCTAGAGAAAAGAATGGATGGTTGTACAGTTGGCTCCATTAATTTCGGTACACTTCTCGGGAAGCTAAGGAGACGTCAGTGTACCGGAATTAATGAAGCCAACATAGCATTTATTATTTCCAAGACTTTTTTAAAAACAAATTTTCCATTATTTATGAGCAAAGAATTATTAGAGATAAAATATTTTTTCCTTCACTCTTAAGAAAAAATAGGACATGTTCTTCCTCACTTTGGCATGAGATAAAACACATTATAAAATAGAAAAATACGAAATACAAAATAAATTCTACTAATGCAAATTCCTGTTTATTTTTCATTTTGTTTTCGAATGTATTCAGTCAGCCGAGTCCGCTCATTGCTCGGAATCTATTTTAGTAAATAATAGCTCGTGCTTACAGCATTTTGCTTTTTGAAATGACTTTCTGTTGCAATAGATTTTATGCTCTGTCGAAACCGAAGTTTCATAAATCTGTAAATTTATCCAGATTTAAAAGGTATCTTAAGCATTACTTATTCTATATGTTTCATGGTTTCGCAGAACTGTTTTCTGCATATAATTAAATCAAACAAAAAAAATGAGATAAATAGAAAGAAGGTAAATCTAAGAAGACAAAAGAATTGACCTCTGTCCTTGGAATATAAAATACCATAAGAAAAAGGTATAATTCACCAACTGTCAGCAAAATTATAAAGGCACTCAATGTCTTTCCTCGATAGAACGGCTAAGTTTCATCGCAAGCAATTTAAAGAACGCATCCTAAGGGCTAACGAGTTCAAGTACTGTAGCTATGTACAATGGCTCACTGTTCCTGCACAGTGGTCAGTCTGTCTCTCTATTTAGTGATATTTCTAAGAACTACATTTGAGCTTAATGGATACAGCGAGATGATTATAATAATAAAACCCTTTCATTTGGTACTAGAGAACCAGCAGGAACTACCAAAAACCGGTTTACCAATGAGTCAGAGACAGTGAGTAATATGTGCTCATGATCCGTCGGGGAAACGTCCCGCGAAGGATGAGATGCAGGAGACTAAAAAGGGAGATTCCTTTGATGCAATATCGATATTTACCGTTCTCAAAAGGGGAAGAGTGAAGGCGTTCTTGTTGTAGGAAAAACTAGAGGGAGACAAAATCAGAAAAAAAGGAAGGGGCATCCACGTTAGCTCTTAGGAAACAACTTATGTAACTCATTAATTTTAAATCTATCTAATATGACGTATCAACGGTTTTGGTTATTGATCCTGGGGACACGGTGGGGCGGGATGGGGGGAGGGTCCCCACCTCAAATAATTTTTGAACTTCAGACTCGTAAATGTCGGTATCAGACATAATTTCCCGTGTTCCCTCGACCAATTTCCTGTTATATCTCAACTTGGAACGCAATCTTTTATCTAAAAATGGCGGCTTTTAGGAGAAAATATTCGGTAATTTGGGATGACTTTTGCCATCATCCAGAATTTTTGCAGTATATTGGAGATCGATTGTTTTTAAAAGTTTTTAAAATTGAATTTGTTTGTTTGTTTGTTCGTTTGAGAGAGAGAGAGAGAGAGAGAGAGAGAGAGAGAGAGAGAGAGAGAGAGAGAGAGAGAGAGAGAGAGAGAAATAAATTCGTATCTATTATTATTATTATTATTATTATTATTATTATTATTATTATTATTATTATTAGCAAGGTACAATCCTAATTGGAAAAGCAGGATACTGTAAGCCCGATGGTTTCGACAGGGAAAGTAGCCCAGTAAGGAAAGGAAATAAAAAGCATAGAATAGTGTACTTGAGTGCTTCCTCAAGCAAGAGAATTCTAACCCAAGACAATGGAAGACCAAGGTACAGAGGTTATGGCACTACCCAAGATTAGAGAACAATGGTTTGATGTTGGAGTGTCCTCTTAGAAGAGCTGCTTACCATAGTTAATGCGTTATCTTCTACCCTTACCAAGAGGAAAGTAGCCACGGAACAGTTACAGTACAGAAGTTGACCTCATGAGTGAAGAAGAATTTTTTATTTATCTTAGTGTTATCAGGTGTATGAGGACAGAGAAGAATTTGGCAAGAATAGACCAGACTATTCCGAGTAGGTAAAGACAAGCCGTAACGAGAGTGGGATCCAATGTAATAGTATCAGGCCAGTCAAAGGACCCAATGACTCTAGCGGTAGTATCTCAACGGGTGGCTTGTGCCTTGGTCAGCCTTCTAGTATACCTATGCTGACTCTTATCCTAGCTGAACTAAAGTAGCGTTTTAATTGAATTTTTCTTGCGATGAATGTAAACGTAACGAAGTTATTATATTCATCTCTCTCTGATAGAAAGAGCTATATTGTAAGAGCTATATCGAATAATTTTCCCAACAATCTAGACTATATATTATGGAGAAAGTGAAAAGAGAAACAATTTTAGCTCAGCATTATCCAAGAATATATCTGTTCTCGAAGGACTGGCAGCGATATGTCATTAGTCATCATATTTACTTCCGGATCAATACATTTCAATCACCTCTCTATTTACAAACCTTGGGTACTGAAGATGTATTTCTCTTTGTTTTGGTAAATGCAGAGGCCAATGGGCATACTATTCTATTTCCTTTCCTGACAGGGCTATTTTCCCTGTTGGAGCCGTTAGGATTATAGCATCCTGCCTTTCCAAGTAGGGCTGTAGCTTGGCTAATAATAACAACAACAACAACAACAACAACAACAACAACAATAATAATAATAATAATAATAATAATAATAATAATAATAAACCTACTGTCTTAATCTGGTCCAGGTACGGAAGGGTTTAACGGTGGCCGCGGTTAAACGCTAAGGAAATGATAGATTCGCATAAGAAAGAACGTTGATGAAACTTGCAACCCACAATGGGTCAGAATTGTGTCACCAAACCATTAAATGTAACTGATATGCAGGGCTCCATCAAGCATTAGTAATCATGGCATGAGTGCAGTTTGATTACTTTAGCAGGCTCAAATGCTTGCAATTGACTTGTGAACACGAACGAGTGATATACGAACACGGAAAGCGTCGACTGTAATGCGACCGAAGGAAACATTGTATGGTAATCAATATCATCACGCCTTTTCAGCATTCTCTTTACTAAGCAAGTACTTGCACGGGTACTTAACCTAGATTCTTTACCTGTCAGAGTGAAGAGGAATTATTGATTGGTCTCGTTCACTGCCCTAATCTCCCAGAAATTTATTCCTCGCCAAATGTTACTCGAACTGTCTTGAGTCTTCCGTCTTCCACATTATGTGAGGTGTCATACGGGCCTTGCCCTCATTATCTTAATCCACGTTTTCAATCTTAATTCCGGGCGATTTAGAGAAACTCCAACAATTTTCAAAGATAACGCTTCCCAGATTAGAGATGTAACAGGACTGGGATGGGAAAGGAAAGTTCAAAAAGTCCCCCAGTGGGCTCAAATTTTAAAATTAGGATTCCACCAGCCAGAATGTCGAACATTATATAGAATACGCATTGGTAAAAAAAAAAAAGGAAATATTAAGTCACATTCATCTCCTCACCTCTTTCTCATACTCATTCCAGTGTATTGTTTTTAAGTGTTCAGTGAAATATCGAAGTTTTGGTGTGATGGGTTTTTGTAAACATAGTGAGTACTTATCAAAATTCTCTTAGTTTTTGTAAATGACCCTGTAGTAAAGTGAAAGATACTTGTATTGTGATCTGGTTATCCATTTTCATTAAGTATCAAACTTAAATATTGTATTCAGATTTGATTTCAAGTGAAACAGCTGATTGCATAATTTTCATAAGTATTATTTCTTTGCTCTTAGTGTAAGGTTTATTCAGATTCAATATTACAGATCAAGTGAATATATAATTTTCAGATCATAACTATTTTGTCTTAATCTAAGTTTTGTTCATATTTACTATTTCGAGTGATTTATTTTCTTTTTATGTAAATTTTTTTCAAAGTGTTGTAATTTATATAGATTATGTTTATCTTTGTAAAGAGTGCATTATTTCAAACATCAGTGTTTATTACAACCTCGCTCGTATCCTGTAAAGAATCGAAGAAATAGTTCTTTGAATAATCCTTAAGAAAATAATTACCCAGTTTAGTTTTGAGTGTACTTAGGAGACCTTTGGATATTCAGTGTTATATGTATTGCTGTCTGAGAGTTATTCAACTGTCTCAGAGTTCGGGTATTAATATTTCAAAGCGTAGCACATTTAATGTAAAAGCAAACAGGTGAGTTTGGAATTCGAGAGGTTGTTTAGCTTACCAGCAGTAATATATATATATATATATATATATATATATATATATATATATATATATATATATATATATATTATATGTTTGGTTCCCAGACACGAGCCATTGTATAATATATGTTTTTGGTGCTCAGACCCGGGAGCCACGTATAATATATATATATATATATATATATATATATATATATATATATATATATATATACATGTATATATATATATATATACATATATATATATGCATATATATATATATATATATATATATATATATATATATATATATATATATGTGTGTGTGTGTTTGTGTGTGTATGTGTGTGTGTGTACCATATATATATGAGAGAGAGAGAGAGAGAGAGAGAGAGAGAGAGAGAGAGAGAGAGAGAGAGAGAGAGAGAGAGCTGGCGGTGGGGCTATATCCATAATAGGTCATTGGAGAAAAAAAATATGTTCGATAAATTAGGATATCTGAAGGCTTCCACCGAACGGTGTTGTAGAGCCTTAGCAGCCGGAATTAGCCTATAAAATACTCGAATAAGTACCACCTCATGAAATTATTTAAATGAGGTGTATGCTGAGAGCCACCTACCAGTGCCGTACACATTCTTTTCTTGTCAACTAATTGCTTTCCTTTTCTTCATACTCTTTTTTTTTTATCTATTTATTTATTTATTTATTTTTTTTGCTTTCTATTTTGAACTATTTTGTACCCTGAAAGCCAGGTTATCCATAAGTAATAAACGAGAGAATAGAAAAAAATAAGAATGAATTCATTTGTACGTAACAACACCACTAATGAACTGATGCGCCAGTCAAAATTATGGAATGATTGGCATCGATTGTGAAATGATGTCGGTTGTCGATTTTTTTTTCCCGAAAATAATTTGAAATGACAGGTCCCAC
>NC_090752.1:45768558-45776058 GCF_036898095.1 Palaemon carinicauda
ATAAGAGAAAATACACATAAATTCAGATGAAAATCTCATATTATAAGAGAAAATACACGTATATTTTTAATTGAAAATCTCATAAGAGAAAATACGCATAAGTTCAGACGAAAATCTGATATTACAAGAGAAAATACACATAAATTCAGATAAAAATCTCATAAGAGAAAATACACAAATTCAGTTGAAAATTTCATAAGAGAAAATACACATAAATTCAGATGAAAATCTCATATTATAAGAGAAAATACACGTATATTTTTAATTGAAAATCTCATAAGAGAAAATACGCATAAGTTCAGACGAAAATCTGATATTACAAGAGAAAATACACATAAATTCAGATAAAAATCTCATAAGAGAAAATACACAAATTCAGTTGAAAATTTCATAAGAGAAAATACACATAAATTCAGATGAAAATCTCATATTATAAGAGAAAATACACGTATATTTTTAATTGAAAATCTCATAAGAGAAAATACGCATAAGTTCAGACGAAAATCTGATATTACAAGAGAAAATACACTTAAGTTCAGATAGAAATCTCATAAGAGAAAATACACAAATTCAGTTGAAAATTTCATAAGAGAAAATACACATAAATTCAGATGAAAATCTCATATTATAAGAGAAAATACACGTATATTTTTAATTGAAAATCTCATAAGAGAAAATACGCATAAGTTCAGACGAAAATCTGATATTACAAGAGAAAATACACATAAGTTCAGATAAAAATCTCATAAGAGAAAATACACAAATTCAGTTGAAAATTTCATAAGAGAAAATACACATAAATTCAGATGAAAATCTCATATTATAAGAGAAAATGCACATAAAATTTTAATTGAAAATTTCATAAGAGAAAATACACATAAATTCAGATGAAAATTCATATTATAAGAGAAAATACACAAGTTCAGATGAAAATCTCATAAAGAGAAAATACTCAAATTCAGATGAAAATCTGATGATACAAGAGAAAATACACGTAAATTCAGTTGAAGATCTTAAAAGTGAAAATACACATATTTTGATGAAAACTCATATTACAAGAGAAAATACAAATAAATTCAAATAAAAATCTCATATAATAAGAGAAAATACACAGATCCAGATAATGGTTTTATAAGAGAAAATACACATAGAGGATGAAAAAGTTCTAACCATAGGAATTTTTATAATTTTGACCATCCTTTATATTCAGATCTTCCCGGACAGTTCCATCCTTTTCGTAATACTACTGTGGCATGTCATCATCATCATCTCCTCCGACGCCTATTGACGCAAAGAGCCTCGGTTAGATTTCGCCAGTCGTCTCTATCTTGAGCTTTTAATTCAATACTTCTCCATTCATCATCTACTTCGCGCTTCATAGTCCTCAACCATGTAGACCAGGGTCTTCCAACTCTTCCATTGCCTTGTGGAGCCCAGCTGAACGTTTGGGGAACTAATCTTTCTTTTGGGGGTGCGAAGAGCATGCCCAAACCATCTCCATCTACCCCTCATCATGATCTCATCCACATGTGGCACTCGAGTAATCTCACTTATAGTTTCATTTCTAATCCTGTCCTGCCAGTTAACTCCCAATATCCTTCTGAGTGTTTTGTTCTCAAATCTAGTAAATCTATTTGAGATTGTTTCATTGTCATACCATGACTCATTTCCACAGAGAAACACCGATCTCACTAACTGATACAGTATATAGTCTGATTTTTATATGTAATTTTAGGCGATTTGATTTCCAAATTTTACTTAACCTAGCCATTATCCGACTTGTTTTTTTTCAATCTTTCACTAAACTCTAATTCTAAAGACCTTGTATTAGAGATCATAGTTCGTAAATACTTAAATTATTCAACCTCATTTATCCTTCCATTGCATACTCATCATCTCTGTCTTTCTTCTATTTATCTTCAGCCCCACCTCGTGTGATATTTCACGCATTCTGGTAAGGAAGCATTGCAAATCTTGTGGTTTTCTGCTAACAAGGACAGCATCACCAGCATACTCTAGGTCTACTAAATTCTTATCACCAATCCAGTCCAATCCTTCTCCACAATCTCCAACTGTTCTATGCACTACAAAATCCACGAGGAGGATAAACAACATAGGTTACAACACATTCCCTTGGAGTACTCCGCTGTTCACTGGAAAGTCATTTGATAAAACTCCATTAACATTAACTTTGCACTTGCTATGCTCATGAACAAACTTAATCAAATTTTCATATTTAAGAGAAATTCCATAATAACGCAGGACTCTCCACAAAATTGGCAGGTGCACACTATCAAAGGCTTTTTCATAGTCCACAAAGACCATCAAAAGTGGATTTCTATATTCTACGCTTTGCTGTACAATCTGTCTCAAAATTTAAATTTAGTCGGTGTAACTTCTACCTTTTCTAAATCTTGCTTGTTCATCTCTCATCTTTTCATCAATCTTTCTCTCCAGTCAGTTCCCTTTTTTGACATTTTCACCAGCAGGTTTTGCCTCTAAATGCCACAGTCTACAAAATAATCCTGTAAGTATTCTGGGAGTCACTTCATTTTCGGCCAGTATCATCTCGGCAGTTATTCCATCGTATCCAGGGGCTTTCCATCTCTTGAGTTTTCTTTATTATAGCTTTGACTTCAAATACAATGAATTCATTCATGGGCACATCAAGGTCTTCATCAACTTCAGGATAATATCAATCAAATTATTCCCTTCATATCTCCTATCCATGACCTCACTAAAATGTTCCATCCAACGTTGTCTTTCTTCGTCTTTTGTTGTTATAATAGACCCATCTCTCTTTTTGATGGGTATATGGTTCATCTTTGCCCCAGTAACGATTTCATTGATAATTCTATGATAAATTCTTACACCATAGCCACTTCCTGAACTCATAGCTTTGTCAGCCTCATCTGCTTTACTGTCTAAATATTATCTCCAGTCAGTCCAGGCTCTTCTTTTGACCTCACTATCATGAATTCCTCGAAAACTTTCGATAATCAATTTCTGTCTTCGTCTCCTTTTTATGGTATCCCAAGTATCATTTGATATCCATGGCTTTTTCCTTGTAACTGTGTGTCCCAAGACTTCACTACCAACTGACTGATATATGTTCTTAATATTCCAACATTCTTCATTAATTGCCTGCTTTTCATATTAATGTCTCTAAGACTGCAAATCGATTCTTACATTTAATTGTAAATGTTTCTCTGTGCTCTTCTTTTAAAAGCTTAGTTGTATCAAACCCAGGTATTATATCCATCTTTCTGTTGAGTGCTTTCAGTTTTAATTTCAGTGTGGCAACGAGGACCTAGTAATCACCAATATCTGCTCCTCTATAGCTTCTTACATTTCTCAGAGTTCTCCTTCTCTCTTTATTAATGGCAATGTGATCTATTAGATTTTTGTAATTGCCACGTGATGAAGTCCATGTATACTTGCGGATGTTCTTGTGCTGAAAACGAGTACCTCCAATGACAAGATTGTTTTCTGAACAGAAACTTATGAAATATGCTCCATTTTCATTTGCACCCTTTCCAAGACCCCAGCACCCACCACATTTTCTATCCCTTGATTATTCCTTCCAACTTTAACATTGAAGTCGCCAATCACAATTTTCATATCTCTCTCTTGGATCTCATCTATTACACTCTGCAGTTATTCATAGTATTCATCTTTCCTTTCTTCAGGGGAATCATTAGTTGGTGCATAACATGTGGTTAATTCTTATAGTCAGGCCTTCTCCATCACGAGGCTCAGTACCACACAGCATTCTAGAAGTTTTATTCCAGATGTGACCAAATTGTGGAATGATCTTTCTAATCGGGTAGCTAAATCGGTAGAATTTCAAAAGTTCAAACTTGCAGCAAGTGTTTTTGTTTTAAATAGGCTGACAAGTTTTTTTTATAGTTTATATATGAAATATCTGTTGTAATTTTGTTTCTGTTTTTAAAATATTTTGTTTTAAGTGTTCATTACTTCTCATATCATTTATTTATTTCCTTATTTCCTTTCCTCATTGGGCTATTTTTCCTTGTTGGAGCCCTTGGGCTTATAGCATCCAGCTTAGCTAGTAATAATAATATTTATAATACGCTCATCGTGGGCAGCAATACTCAGGGGAGCCATCCATACTTTCATTTATTTCATAATAAGTACAAAGTTTCCCTTACGAAAACTAATTTATCTGAATTTAAACTTTTATGTTAAGAATGTCCATAAAGGGCTGACAACAGAACCAGCCAGATAGGATCATAAAAGATGTTTGATTTTATGCTCTATGCTTTATGTAGAAAACGGAATGCTTTTAGACACGTAAACATACATGGTTTGGAAAGCATTCAGAATACTACTCCAAAAAGGATTTAAAAAGGATTATGAGAGAGAGAGAGAGAGAGAGAGAGAGAGAGAGAGAGAGAGAGAGAGAGAGAGAGAGAGAGAGAGAGAGAGAACCATTAGTGGAAGAATGGGGTCAATATACTAATAACTGATTCGAACGCGTGATGGTATGAAAGAGGTATGAATGATATACGAACATAAAACTGTCTGCGCTCAGCATATACTGTATACGGTATGGTATATCCGGAACATGTGCACTTGTGTGTTAGAGTAATAATAATAATAATAATAATAATAATAATAATAATAATAATAATACTTTATTTCCAAATATATACATTGGGTATTATACATTATATATAATGCAACATACAGTATAGTGAATGCTGATATTGTGATTACATTAAAATTTAACATTTACATGAGTGATGCTTCCATATAAATCTTTTGGCTACCAACTAAAATACGTTTGGTCCACTACTTAGATTATTATGACTTTAAATTAGAATAAAAAATAGCTTGAAAATAGTAAAACTCATTAAAATTCTATACTCTGTGCAAAATTACAGTAGACCCCATAAAACATTAACAACAGATATACACAAGTACTGTACAGTACATTAAAGCCAATCCACAAATTTGTAACTAAAATCTTGTAGAAAACATATATTTCCTGGGATTTGTTTTAAAAGTGTCTATATTCGATGTTGTTTTCAATGACAAAGGTAGAGAGAGAGAGAGAGAGAGAGAGAGAGAGAGAGAGAGAGAGAGAGAGAGAGAGAGAGAGAGAGAGAGAGAGAGAGAGAGAGAGAGTACAATTCTTGCAATCAGAGAAATACAAAAAAATATTCTGGTAAATGTCTGCACACATGTTTGCGATATCAGTGCCTGGAGGTAAGGATATGATCACATGCACACATATATAGGCTTATTTGTATTTAGTATGCTCTGTATTTTTAATAAAAGCGAACACAAATAATCAGATAAATAAATAAACATGAAAATAACGTCCCCACGAAACATGATGAAGGTCTTAGAACCCTGAGACAGAGACAAGTAAGGCTGCTCGCTCAATACCAGCTCGGTCACCACCAGAAAAGTGCACATTACAAGACTTCTTTAATTGTTCATAAACCTTCCTGATAAAAGTTTGGTAGATTGAATTATTCATGACATACAGAAGGGGGCTTATTTCGAATAATACCCAATTTTGAATCGAATGATTTGACTGACTGGCCAAAATAGCACAGATCTCGGCCGTTTATACATTAACCCCTTATCTTCGATGGATAAGGACTCGAGGCCAAGAGAATAACTAGTGTGAAACCTCCTTGTAATGCCCAGTCACTCTTTCAGCTATAAAGGTTAACAACTACTCTACGTCCAAGTGACCTCTCCTTCTCCTCTTCCTCCCCCTCCTAATTGTCTTTGAAACAGCAGACGTCACAAAGTGCAGATTCACGCAGAACAATAGAAGAGACAATTTTCTTTTCATTGCTTTGTCTTTGTCTCCGACCTTTAGGGTCTGAAGTTCCTAAAGGGATTCTTGTCCTCTGGAATTTCAAGAAGAACTCGTGTCCAGATTGGATGAGGAATTAACCCCCCCCCCCCCCATATGAAGTATCGTGCTGGGAAGTTTAACATCCCCTTCCCATATGAAGTATCGTGCAGGGAAGTTTAACATCCCCTTCCCATATGAAGTATCGTGCAGGGAAGTTTAACTTGGTATTTAATATTTTTAAATGAAGAAGTAGCCCTACTTGGAAAGTGCCTTGGGGCTATTTCTACTCATGGTGTGCGAGTATCTTGGTCGTCTCACTGGTATCGAATAGCATTATTACATTGAGCTGGAATAAGTCATTACAATACAAAAGTCTCTCTTCGTTGTTTATATGTGTCAGATCTATTTTAACGCTGCTATTGATCTTAAAATATTCCATATTAATGATTCATTACTTCGCATGTAGTTTATTTATTTCCTTATTTCCTTTCCTATTGGAACTCTTGGGCTTACAGCAGCCTGCTTTTCCAACTAGGGTTGCTGCTTAGCTACTAGGCTAATAACAGTAATAATAAGTAAACAGATCTGGAACAAAACTGGATAAAACCTTATTAACATCGTATATATTACTCTTTCTGATTTTGAAGGAGCAGGCTACTTTAAAACTAGTGCAAGGAAGATCATCACCACAGAGTTAATTTTTCTCATAAAGAAGAGACTCAGTCTTTTGCTTAGATATCCGTGATCTTTTTTTCTGCAAAACGGTCCTCAAAATTTCCTGTCGGCTTTGGAACTCTTTTTCCCTTGATAAGTTAAGCCTCCCTTTTATGATTCGTGTTCGTTCTTATTTTTCAGGCCTGGCTAGATAAAGGTATTAGGTTGACTGTTCCATGGGCTTTTAATGTCCTTATAGTGGATAGCTTTCATCAATTTCATAATTACATACATTGCTCTAACTTCTAGTTTCCCATTTAAGCTAATATTTACTGTGAACTTGTTCCATTTTTAAAGATTTACAAATATAAACTAGTTTTTGCAGTTTCTCTTCACACTCCACCATCAGTACTGTATCATCTGTACATCAGCCATTCTTTAATTTCAAACATCGTCGGCGCATGAGTACCTTGCACATGCAATAGGCAGGGTGTTGGACCAGCAACTTCACCCCCATAGATACTTGCTGAAAATATAAAGGGTATCACATTGAGAATTCCAATTTCTTCACGTGTTATCCTTCATATATGAAGCGTGAAGTAGGAGATGATGAATGGAGAAGTATAGGTTTAAAAAGCTCAAGATAGAGACGACAGGCAAAATCTAACCGAGGCTCTTTGCGTCAATAGGTTAAGGAGATGATGACACGTGTTATTATTATTATTATTATTACTAGCCAAGCTACAACCCTAGTTGGAAGAGCAAGATGCTATAATCCCAAGGGCTCCAACAGGGAAAAATAGCCCAGTGAGGAAAGGAAATAAGGAAATAAATAAATGATGAGAATAAGTTAATAATATATTCTAAAAACAGTAACAGTGTCAAAACAGATATGTCCTATTTAAACTACTAACAACGTCAAAAACAGATATGTCATATATAAACTATAAAAAGACTCATGTCAGCCTGGTCAACATAAAAACATTTACTCCAACTTTGAACTTTTG